>NC_133649.1:41998159-42241376 GCF_009905375.1 Apium graveolens
CTCTCAGTTGCGCACTATTGATGGAACTACATATGATACATTTAAGGAAGCATGTGGTGCTCTTGGTCTGTTGAATAATGACAAGCAATAGCATGATGCTTTGGAAGAAAATGCATTCTCAGCTATGCCAATCCAAATTCGGGCTATGTTTGTTAACATACTGGCATATTGTTCAGTGTCTGATCCGCTTGCGCTATGGGAAAAACACTGGCCAGCATTGTTAGACGATGTTCTTTATATTAGGCGTAAGATTTCAGATAACATTCATTTAACACTGTCCGAGTATGAAATCCAGAACTATGATTTAGCAGGTGTGTGATCAGTATTAAATACATGATACGTTTGTTACTTTGTAGTATTATTTTTATTATTTTTATTTAGATGTCGGAACATTTACCATTTTTTTTGTGCAGAGATTGAAAAGTTGTTAAATGATGTTGGTAAGTTCTTAAGAGATTTTCATATGATGCCATTTCCTGACGAACGATTTTTCCACACTTTTGTCAATCATCTTATTGTTGAGGAAACTAGCTACAATAAAGAAGAGTTGAGACTTAATCATGACAAAGTGTTAGGAATGTATGTGCATTAGTTTGATGATATGTTTAACAAAATACTTAAGTAGAAATTTAGTGTCTGTAGCCTCAACGGATAAGACCACTTTGGCTATCCGTTGATGGTGTAGCTTTACTTAGAAATAAGTCTAGTGTTGTAGCATATTTCAGTCTCTGTATTTAAAATGTAATTCTTGGAAGTTGAGAGAAACTATGAGTCATGTTGACTACTAGATGATATGCAGATAGGAAGGCCAATTGTAAATACTTCATGCCTTGTAATTTTGTATAAGTGAAGTGGTATCAACGGATGACTTAAAGACCTTCAACGGATGAGAAGCTAAGCTTCAACGGATGTCTCTAAAGCTTCAACGGATAAAGTCATCAACAGATAACATCCTTCAACGGATGAGTGCATCAACGGATGAAAGCTTCAACGGATAACATCCTTCAACGGATGAGTGCATCAACGGATGAAAGCTTCAACGGATGTTCTGATGATTAGCCGTTGATAAGGGGTAGTTGTACCTACAAACAGAGGCACATGGGTTGATAGAGACAACTGAGATGTGGTAGCCGAATTTCAGGAACAACAGAAAAAGCAGCCGTTCTTCTTTAGTACAAAGATGCAATAGTCAACAAAGTACTGGAGTGAACAGGAAAAGAAGCAAGTGAAGATCTTATTTTATTACTGTATTTTATATTGTTCTTCACTTGTACACTTGGTAATATATAAACCAAGTAGAAGCTAGTAATTAGATGTGAGATTTTCCAGAGCTGTTTAGAAAAATATTGAGAGAAAATTCATCTAGTTTGTACTAGGATGCAGCTGTGATCAACATTGTTTAATCACAGATTTTCTAAAATACCATCTCTGGTGGAACAACAAATCCACCAGAAAAGTTTTTAAGGTCTGTTGTGTTCTTTACATTTGTGCTTGAATATATATCTGTCTGTATTAGCTTAAAGCAATTCACACACTTGTTCTTCTTGAACACACAACTTTCATAAACTGCTCAAAACTTGAAAAAGTTTTGAGATTTACATTCAACCCCCCTTCTGTAAATCTCATTGTTAGTCCACTAGAAATAACAATTGGTATCAGAGCAGGCTCTTGACATACAAAGAGTTTAAAGATCTTGGAATCTAACAAAGATGAGTAAGAAGGATATTGGAGTAAAGATCCCAGTTCTTGACAAAGACAGTTATCACCATTGGAAGGTGAAAATGCACCTTCATCTACTCTCCCAAGATGAAGGTTATGTAAACTGCATTGAGAATGGTCCTCACATTCCCCACAAAGTAGCAACAGTTGCTACAGCCACAGTTGCTGTTGGTCAATCCATTCCAAAACCTAGAGCAGAATGGACAATGGAAGACACAGAAGAAGTCCACAAGGATAAGAAGGCTATGAACATTTTGTTTAATGGTCTTAACATGGATATGTTTGATAATGTGATAAATTGCACAACTGCCAAAGAGGTTTGGGACACAGTTCAACTACTGTGTGAAGGTACAGAACAAGTGAAAGAAAACAAAATACAGCTTCTCATTCAACAGTATGAATACTTTCATTTTGAAGAAAATGAATCTTTAAATGAAACATTCAATAGGTTCCAAAAGCTGTTGAATGGACTGAAGCTGTATGGAAGAGTGTACCAGGTGAAGGATTCAAATCTTAAATTTTTAAGATCCTTGCCAAAGGAATGGAAACCCATGACTGTCTCCTTAAGAAACTCTCAAGATTATAAGGACTTCACTCTTGAAAGATTGTATGGAATCTTGAAGACTTATGAACTAGAGCTGGAACAGGATGAGATATTGGAGAAGGGGAGAAAGAAAGGAAATTCAGTTGCATTGGTAGCTGAAGATGAGAGGAAATGCAGACAAGAAACTGCAAGATCTACATCAAACTCCAAAGATGGTATAAGAAATCAGGAATCAAGCAAGGGGAAAGAGCAAGTTGCTGAAAATGAAGACAACTCCAGCCAAGATGACTCAGATGGTATTGATGAGCATCTTGCATTTCTGTCCAGAAGATTTGCAAAGATGAAATTCAAGAAAAACACTAGAGCCACTAAATCTCACAAAAACACTGTGGACAAATCCAAGTTCAAGTGTTTCAATTGTGGTATAAGTGGACACTTTGCAAGTGAGTGCAGAAAGCCAACTTCTGAAAAGAAGAAATTTGAACAAGTAGATTACAAAAAGAAATATTTTGATCTACTCAAGCAAAAGGAGAGGGCTTTCATTACTCAAGAAAGGGACTGGGCAGCTAATGGAGATGAAGAGGATGAAGATGTGGAGTATGTCAACCTTGCTCTCATGGCTGATTCTGAAGAAAATGAAGTTAGTTCATCAAGCAATCAGGTAATCACTACTGACTTAACACAGCTTACTAAAGAAGAGTGCAATGATGCTTTTAATGACATGTCTACTGAATTGTATCATTTGCGTGTGTCTCTTAAATCTCTTGCTAAAGAAAATAGTAGGATTAGAGAGAACAATCTATTTTTAAGTAATAGAAATGCTTTGTTAGAAGATAAGATGATTGACCTAGAGAAAACAAAGTTGCATTGTATATCTGTTGAAAATGAACTTGCTGAATCTGTTAAGAAAGTAGAAATACTTTCCAATCAATTAGAGAAAGAGCAAGAGGTGATTAAAGCCTGGAAGACATCTAGGGATGTAAGTGCTCAAATTGCTAAGGTCCAAGGAATTGAATCATTCTGTGAAACTGCCTGGGATAAAAATAAAAAGAAACTGGAATTAATTGATGGGCTGTCAACGGATGTGGAATCAACGGATGATGAAAGTTATCCGTTGAAGGAAGAAAAGGAGCATCCGTTGAAGGTTCCTCAATCAAAACAGGCAGATGTTTCTAAAAGAGAGAATCTAAAGAAACTCAACAAAAAGTTTGGTTCAACTTCAAAGAACTTTGTCAAAGAAGAAGCAAGCACATCCAAAGATGTCAGTAAGGTGAATGTAGGGCACATGACCTTAGAACAGTTAAATAATAGGCTCAAGATGGTTGAGGATAAAAAGGAATCTAAAAGAAAATCTAACAGAAATGGGAAGGTAGGAGTTAATAAACACAACAATTACACACCTGATAGGTATGCTCCTAGAAAAAGCTGTGTGCATTGTAGTAGTGTTAATCATCTATCTGCTAATTGTAAATCCATTAAGAAGACTCCCATAACTGTACCCTCTTCTATGCCTAATATGTCTGCATCACCTCTGCATGCTATGCCTGTTATGTCTCAACAAAATCCTTATGCACATTTTATAAACATGCCATATTTTAACAATCCTTATCTTGCTGCATTTAGTATGCCTCAAATGCCATACAATATGCCCATGTGGAATAACATGTTTGCACAATCAATGCCTAATAATTCTACAAATGTGCTAAATGATTCTGTGACTAACCCTACACCTCAACCAACTACATCTAAGACCAAGGTTGACTCAAACTTACCTAAGTCTAAAGATGCAGGAGGAATGAAGTCTAGGAAAAAGGCTAACAAGAATGGACCCAAGGAAACTTGGGTACCAAAATCAAATTGATTGATTTTATGGTGTGCAGGGAAATGGAAGAAATCTATGGTACTTGGACAGTGGTTGTTCAAGACACATGACAGGAGATTTCTCCCTGCTCACAGAGTTCAAGGAGAGAGCTGGCCCTAGCATAACCTTTGGAGATGACAGCAAAGGGTTTACTATGGGATATGGCTTGATTTCAACAAGGAATGTCATCGTTAATGAAGTTGCATTAGTTGATGGTCTCAAGCACAATTTACTGAGCATCAGTCAACTATGTGATAGAGGGAATACAGTTTCCTTCAATTCTGAAGCCTGTGTTGTCACTAGTAAGAAAGACAACAAAGTGGTTCTAACTGGAGTTAGAAAAGGAAATGTGTACATAGCTGACTTCAACTCTACAGATGCAGAATCCATTACTTGTCTCTTCAGCAAAGCAAGCACAGTTGAAAGTTGGCTATGGCACAAGAAGCTATCTCACTTGAATTTCAAGACAATGAATGATCTAGTCAAAAAGGACTTAGTTAGAGGAATCCCTCTAGTTGAATTCTCAAGGGATGGTTTGTGTGATGCTTGTCAGAAAGGCAAACAAAGAAAAGCATCATTCAAAAAGAAGCTTGAAACAACAATTGATGAACCATTACAGCTGCTACATATGGATTTGTTTGGACCAGTCAATGTATTGTCTATTGCAAGAAAAAGATATTGCTTAGTGATTGTAGATGATTTCTCAAAGTTCTCATGGGTCTATTTTCTTGGATCAAAGGATGAAGCAAGTGAAATCATTATCAATCATATCAGGCAAGTCAACAATCATCCTGACTTGAAGGTTAGAAATATCAGGAGTGACAATGGAACTGAGTTCAAGAATTCGACATTAAGGCTGTTCTGTGAAGAAAATGGAATCATGCATGAGTTCTCAGCTCCAAGAACACCTCAGCAAAATGGGGTTGTTGAAAGAAAGAACAGATCTTTAATTGAAGCTGCCAGAACAATGCTTGAAGAATCAAAGTTACCAACATATTTCTGGGCTGAAGCTGTTAATTGTGCCTGCTTCACTCAGAATATTTCTTTGATCAATCAAGCTAAAGGCATGACTCCTTATCAGTTGTTCAAGAGAAGAAAACCAACTCTAAACTTTCTTCATGTCTTTGGATGTAAATGCTTTATACTGAGGAATCAATCTGACCATAAAGGGAAGTTTGATGCAAAGGCTGATGAAGGGATATTTGTTGGTTACTCAGCTGGAAAATCTTATAGGGTCTACAATCTAAGAACCAACATTGTTATGGAATCTGTGCATGTTGTGTTTGATGATAAAAAGATTGATGGACTAACAGATGAGGGACATAATGAGAAACTCAAATTTGACAACATTGAGATATATTGTGATGATAGTGAAGAGGAGACTGATGGAGATGACACTTCAAAAGGGATTCAAAACATGCCCTTGGATAATGCACAAAATACTGCATCCGTTGAAAGAGGCAATGCAGTATCCGTTGACAGACATAGTGCATCATCCGTTGAAGTACAAAATGAAGCATCCGTTGATCATAGTTCATCAACGGATAATCGATTTACATCATCAGTTGATAGAACTCCAAGTTCCCTGCAAAGGACCAACAACTCAGGGGGAGTTTCAACCAGTCAACACTCTGTCTCACATCATGACAATACTGAGGCCACCTCATCTAGAGCACATCTTCCACCACAAAGGAAATGGACCAAGAATCATCCCTTTGAACTGATCATTGGTGATGCATCATCTAAAGTGCAAACAAGAAAAGCCACTCAAGATGAATGTCTGTATAGTAGTTTTCTGTCTCAGGAGGAACCTAAGAAAGTGGAAGAAGCTCTATTGGATCCAGATTGGATATTAGCTATGCAGGAAGAGCTGAACCAATTTGAGAGAAACCAAGTATGGAAGCTGGTACCCAAACCAAAGAACAAGAGTCCTATTGACACAAAGTGGGTATTCAGAAACAAGATGGATGAAAATGGCATTATCATAAGGAATAAAGCCAGACTGGTTGCTAAAGGCTATTCTCAGCAAGAGGGAATAGATTTTGATGAAACATATGCTCCTGTTGCAAGACTTGAAGCCATCAGAATATTTCTAGCCCATGCAGCCCATGCCAATTTCAAAGTCTATCAAATGGATGTCAAGAGTGCATTTCTAAATGGGAAATTAGAAGAAGAAGTCTATGTAAGTCAACCTCCAGGATTTGAAGATCCAAATTTTCCAGACTATGTGTATTATCTGTTGAAAGCACTCTATGGACTGAAGCAAGCACCTAGAGCCTGGTATGAAACCTTATCAAAATTTCTTTTGGAGAATCACTTCACTAGAGGTACTGTTGATAAAACTCTCTTCTTTAGGGATGTTAATGGCTCTAGTATACTTGTTCAAATTTATGTAGATGACATAATATTTGGTTCTGTAGATGATAAACTTTGCAAAAAGTTTGCTAAGCTAATGCAAAGTAATTATGAAATGAGCCTAATGGGAGAACTAACCTATTTTCTTGGTTTACAAGTTAAACAAGTTAGTGATGGAATTTTCATTAGCCAAACTAAATATATTTATGATCTTTTAAAGAAGTTTGACTTAATGGAATGTTCATCTGCAAAAACTCCCATGGCCACTGCCACCAAACTTGAATTAAATAAGACTGAAAGGTCTGTGGATATTACAAGTTATAGAGGCATGGTTGGTTCACTTTTATATTTAACTGCTAGCAGACCAGATATAATGTTTGCTACATGTCTATGTGCTAGATTCCAAGCTGATCCTAGGGAGTCTCACTTAATTGCTATCAAAAGGATTTTCAGATATCTCAAGGGTACACCAAATTTAGGTATTTGGTATCCTAGAGAATCTGGCTTTGATCTAATTGGTTATTCAGATGCAGACTATGCAGGTTGCAAAATAGATAGGAAAAGTACAACAGGCTCCTGCCAATTCCTGGGAAACAAGCTTGTATCATGGTTTAGCAAAAAGCAAAATTCAGTCTCTACTTCTACAGCTGAGGCTGAATACATTGCTGCTGGAAGTTGCTGTTCTCAAGTGTTATGGATGAGGAACCAACTCCTTGACTATGGACTTCATGTTGATAGAATTCCTATCTTTTGTGACAACACAAGTCCCATAGCCATAACAGAGAATCCTGTGCAGCACTCAAGGACCAAGCACATTGATATCAAGTACCACTTCATTAGGGAGCATGTCATGAATGGTACAGTGGAACTACATTTTGTTCCAAGTGAACAACAAATTGCTGACATATTTACCAAGCCACTTGATGAATCAACATTCACAAGATTGGTAAGTGAGCTAGGTATGCTTAATTACTCTTAAAATTCATGTCTTTATTGCAATTTGAATTGAAGCCTGAAATATATTAGTTGCTAAGAACAAATTTGACTTTTAACATAGTTTATTCCATCAACGGATGTTCCCTATCCGTTGAAAGTCAAAATTGCTCTATCAACGGATAGTCATTATCCGTTGAAAGACAAATACATTTCTGGAATTTTTATCCGTCAACGGATAAAACTGAAGTACCTTTCAACGGATGACAATTTGCCTTATCCGTTGAAATGTCACATCAATCGATTCAGGTGTTTAACAGCCGTTGATTCTATTCTCTTAACCGTTGATACTCATACATACATCTGTATGTATTGGTTTTAAAGGTAGTTTTTAGAATACTTACAGTTTATTCTTAAACGGCTGAAATTCACTAACGCATATTTATTGATAAATCTTTATTTTATATTTTTGTTTATTAATTTGAGAAAGCATATAAGTCCTTCTGATTGTTCATTTTTACTTTACGCTTTCTTGAAATTTCAAGCATTTACCATTTTCTCTCTGCAAAAACTTCAAGTTATTCTCTGCAATTTCTACTCACAACAATGGCACCAGTCGTGAAGATTATGTCTCAATCTGGGTTCATCTATGAAAAGAACAATTTCATAGCTTTGGTAGAAAAGAATGAAGCCCACTCAGACTATCACAAAATGATGGACTTCATCAAAAACTGTAAACTTAGCTATGCAATGCTGGAAGCCCCAACAATTTTCTGTGAAGTAGTTGAGGAGATTTGGACAACTGCTGAGTTCAACTCCATGGATATGACTATCTCCTTCACTCTCAAAGGTAAAACTCACTGTATTAACTGTGATGATTTACAAGCATGTTTTAAATTGCCTGAGAACAATGCCATGACACCACACACTGGTAGTGATGTATCCAGCATGTTAGATTCCATAGGTTATTCTCTTAACTCTGCTAATTTAGGGAGTATTAGAAGAAAAGGCCTTAGGAAAGAATGGAGTTTCCTTGGGGATGCCTTTATAAAGGTTTTCTCTGGGAAAATTAGTAATTTTGATGCCATAACTTCATCTCTGGTTAATATGCTCTATATGCTTGTTTCTGATAGGTATTTTAACTTTAGCAACTATGTGATGCTAGAATTAGGTACTAGATTGGGTAACAAAGCTAATAGACCTAATAACATCTATTATGCTAGATTCTTTATGTTATTGGCTAACCATGTTGCTGAAGGTTTAGTCATAATCAATGAGAATAATAAACTCAAGTGCTGGGCACAAGAGAAAAGAGTTCTTGCAGACTTGAAGAGAATGGATCTTAACAGCAGTGTGCCATTGGTATATTTACCAATCATGAATGCACCTCAGGTAGGTGAGGTAATTGCTTCTACAACTCCTACTTCTTCCAACCTCTCTATTTCTTTATCTTCTAGTGTGGCCATGAAATCTGTGATGCCCCAACAGATTTCTACCAAGGTCACCAAAACTAAACTTTCAAAATCCAAGACAAAGAAATCCACCTCTGTTGTTTCTCAAAAGACAACAGTTGTAACACCAACTATTAACCCTGAGGTGAGTGAACAGGGTGTGAGTGGTGAGGGGAGGGGTGAACATCAAAGAAACCCCCAGGATAAGGAAGGAAAGTTGAGTGCTTCCCAAGCTAGCCAAGCCACAGTTTCTCAAAAAGCTGTGGTGGTTGAAAAGGTATCTAGCACATCCCTAGTAGCATCCTCCCAAAAGGATGTTACTATTGAAAATAGTTCCAAACCAGGAACACAGAACAAAAGAGGGAGGGACACTAAAGCCAAACACTCACCAACAAAAGCCTTTATTAGAAGAAAGAAGGCCAGAACCCAATCTTCTACACAGGGTGCACACACTGCACAGATACATCCATCTGTATCTATGCCTTCTCAAACTCAGTTTGATGTGACTCCAATAAATATGGAGTCACAGCCCCATTCTCTCACAATAATCACACATCAATCACCAAACACTTCATCACCATCTCTGGATGTGGATATGTTATTCCCATCAATTCCTGATTCTCCCTCTTTACAACTCAGGGAGAAGCCCCACTCAAATACAGGTGATCATCATCTCTTAGATGATTTGTTGGATCACCCGCAAATTCTTTCAGATATAATTGAAGGATCTGTGTCACCACATCTCAAATCAATCTACACAGATTCAACAGTTATATCACTTTCAATTTCAACTTCTTTTCCTTCTTCAACGGATATCACTCATCCGTTGACAAGTGGTTGTTCTTCAACGGATAAGCTTAACAGCAGTTATCCGTTGATAACATCAGTTTCACCTTCAACGGATATTCCACATCCGTTGACAGTCTCTACACAAATAACTGAATTAATCCCAAGTGTAGAAGACATGAATACTGTGCAATCACTCTTAGGATTGAGGGAAGGGAGTGACAATTTGAGTGAGAGGCTGGGTTGCTCCCAGGCAAAAGGAGAGATTGAGAGCTCAAAAATGCATGCTATTTCTTCTAGCATGGCAAAAGTAAGTGAGTGGAGTACCACCTTAGTAGGTGAAGGTGAGGGAGTGAGTTGTGTGAGCCAGGGGGAGCCCCTGATGCAAGAACATAGAGAAAAAGAGAGAAAATCAGGTACAGTAGATACAAGGGTGGAACCAGCCATTGCTAATGAGTCAATGATTGTGGATGATGCTGAAAAGGAAAGACAATTTCAGCAACATTACAAAGCTGTAATTGATAACACTTCCTTGGATGCTGACACTTTTACTCATCCTGTGACAGCCTATCAACTGTTGGCTGCTCAGGGCAATGAGGAGGCAGAAAGGTCACTACATCTAGTGCACACAACAGAATCTCTTCAAAGGGATAAAGCTGCCATTAACAAAATGCCTTCTACAGCTGGTGAGCCATCTGAGGAATTTGGAGCAAATTCTGATGATGATGACTCTATTTCTTTTGATGGAAGCATGAACTTAGGGGGAGATGAAGGCCCTAGTTCAATTCCAAATCTACCTGAATGGGCCTTGACTAAGGAGTATAGATCAGGGGAATTCAATGTCTCTTTAGTCAAACAAATCAACACTATTCAACAGGCCATTCAGAATACTTCACATGCAAGTATCAAGGCTATCCTCCAAGCTCACCTGGACTCACTGCATCTCATGAAGCTGCAGCAAGTGAAGCAGAATCTGAGTATGGATGATCTCAGGAAGGATATTGCTGACTTGAAAACCTATACTTCAGAAAAATTGGATTCAGTCATGCCCTATGGTACATTGCAGGACTTGGTTTTGAGATTGAAGAAAGAATCTGTTACTGAAAAACGGTTGGCCAAGTTAGAAGACAGAGTTCAAGTTATTGAAGATTCTGTGGCCACCATTCTTCACAATCAACAATCTCAAACCAGTCTCCTAATGCAGCTGGCAAAAGCACAAGGCTTGACCCCTCTCCTTGATGATAACAAAAAGGGGGAGAGTAAAAGGGAAGGGGAAGGAGAGCCATCTACAAAAGTCAACATATCTAAAGTGCTAGTTCCTGCCATCACTACTTCTCCAATCATTCAAATCAAGGGCAAGCCTGATGGAATTGATTTGATTCAGCTAGCAGCAGCTGAAATTCAAGTGAAAGAGCAAAGGAGGAGAATTGATGAAAGGTTGCAACTGTTGTTTGGTTCTACACAAGACAAATCAACATCTGTGAAATACAGCACAAAAATTGAACCAATCAACATGGAGCTCATGCCAGTAGGGAGTCATAAGGATGGAGAAGCTTCTTCCAAAGAACTACAAGCTATAATTCTCAAGCCTAATGAAAGATCCAATAAGAACTCAACAAAGAATCCTTTAAAAGAAGTGGACTTTCCTCCTCCAAAAGATGATGAGAACAAGATTTTAGGCAGGAGTATTGCTTATCTCAAAAAGACCATGGATGAGGCTGTAAGGAGAAATAGAGCTATTATCATTAGAGAGGGAAAGAGCATATGTGTGATGCAAGGACATCCCAAATTCTCAATAGCCAAGAAGGAAGAAGCCAAGCAATTAAAGGCTGACAAAAGAGCACAAGCAAAGCTTGAACAACAGCTAAAGTCAAGTCTAGTTGAAAAAGAAAAAGGGATTGAAGTCAGGGGTGAAGACAAGACTACAAACCTAGATGAGGTTTTAGGGAGTATATTTGGTGAGAGTGTGGAAGAAAGAGAGGAATGGCAGAAGGGAAACAGAAGAAAGGCCAAGGCACATAGAAAGAGTGGAGATAACACTGAAGTAACCAAATCTATATCTAAACCACTACCTTCCATACCTGAACCCCTTGTTGCTGATCCCACAATAAACATCCATGGTGAACCAATCATTCCAAAAGAGGAACCTATTGATTGGGACACTATCAAATTGCCTACCTTTCTAACCACTCTTCCACTACCAAAGAAACAGAAAAGAAAACCAAAATCTACACCTCCCATAACCTCTAAGAAATTCACTCAAAAACAAAAACCTAAGCCTAAGTCACCCATTTCTAAAGATGATTATGTTCACATCTGTGACATAAAAGAAATTTCAGACATTGAACTCTATCTGGATGAGCTGGAGGATGTAAGGGGAATAGCTGCCTACAGACAGCTACCAGAGAGATTAGTGTTCAGATATAAAGGAGCTGGGGAAAGAACATGGCCTCTCCACAGGATTCTGGATGAAGGCTACTCTACCTTGATTAGAGTCTTTTCAGCTATACAAAAGGATTCTGGCTTTACCAGAACTGCCAAGACTGAAATTCTCAACAAGATAGCCAATATAAGGAAAACTTGGAGGGAGCCCAATGCTTTACCCAGGACTTTACTCATTCAAGAAAGGGAAATGAAAATTCACAAATCACCTCATTGGTTGATGGAATTTAGAGATGATAAAGGAGTCAGAAGATTTTTCAGACTTGAAGACCAACTCAAGATTGCCAGCAATGAAACTCTCAAAGAAATGCAATCTAAGTTGGATGTCAGTGTTGAAGATGAAGCTGAATTCTTCAGACAACTCCAACTCCAAATTGAGGAAAATGACAAAAGGCTAGGAAAGAAAACCAGGGAACAAAGAAGAAAAAGATGATTTGCTCAGACTAAAGGAGTGTCCTTGGAAACACTGTAAATCTTCAATTATCTCCTAGTACATACACTTTTGCAGCATTTTTAAATTTCTACTTAGTTTCAATTCATATATCTGTTAAGTGTTTTGTTATCATCAAGTTAACCCTGAATTTATGCCTACAATTCTTATAGACATAAATAGGGGGAGATTGTTAGGAATGTATGTGCATTAGTTTGATGATATGTTTAACAAAATACTTAAGTAGAAATTTAGTGTCTGTAGCCTCAACGGATAAGACCACTTTGGCTATCCGTTGATGGTGTAGCTTTACTTAGAAATAAGTCTAGTGTTGTAGCATATTTCAGTCTCTGTATTTAAAATGTAATTCTTGGAAGTTGAGAGAAACTATGAGTCATGTTGACTACTAGATGATATGCAGATATTTGATAATGTCATGGCTAATATGTTTTATGTTTAGATTTCAGATCTTATTTGAACAGAACAAATCAGTACTTAACTGATCAGTACTTATACTGGAAGTCAGAACTTAAGGGATATCAGTACTTATGTTATCAGGAGATAGATATCAGAACTTAAGTGCTGAAGGACGATCAGATAAGGACAGTAGCTGATTAAAGTTAAGAAGATCAAGATAAACATAAGAAGAGATATGCATGAAGAAGGAATTCCGTGAAGAATGGAATACTTGGAATAGAAGATATCTGATTGATATATTTTAGGAAGCAGAATTATATTCCATATCAATTAGCGATTATCTTGTAACTGTGTAGTATATAAACACAGACATAGGGTTTACACTATAAGTGTTATCATTATCGAGAATATTATTCATTATAACCCTAGCAGCTCTCGTGATATTTTGTTCATCACTGAGAGATAACAGTTCCAGATTGTAACAGAGTTTATTGTTTAAATAAAGTTTGTTTTCTGTTACATAAGTTCTTGAAGTTTGATTTGATTGTAATAAACACTGTATTCACCCCCTCTACAGTGAAAGTGTGACCTAACAAGTGGTATCAGAGCTATCTGTTAACACACATACAGTTAAAGATCCAAACACAATCATGTCTGACACAGAAACTCCAACTAAGCCTACCAAAACTGAGGAATCATCAAAGACATCAACTCAGAGTCGATATGAGACTATCAGAGTTCCCATATTGAGACCATCTGAATATCCCATATAGAAGGTAAGGATGACCATGTTTCTGGAAGCAACAGATCCAGAATACCTTGATAGAATTAAGGAAGGGCCTCACAAACCTACCAAGCTCGCTGTTGTAGTTGCAGGTGAAGCAGCAATGACCGTACCAAAGGAAAAGAATGATTACACTGCTGAAGATATAGCATCTATTGCTAAGGATGCCAAGGTACGTCACTTATTGCATAGTGCCATTGATAATGTAATGTCAAACAGGGTAATCAACTGCAAGACTGCTAAGGAGATATGGGATGCACTGGAGACAAGGTGTCAAGGAACTGAAACAGTTAAGAAGAACAGGAAGACAATACTCACTCAAGAGTATGAACACTTTGACTCTAGGACTAATGAGTCATTGACTGATGTATATGATAGATTTGTCAAACTCTTGAATGACTTGTCATTAGTAAATAAGGAGTATGATCTTGAAGATACAAACCTCAAATTCCTGTTAGCTCTTCCTGAATGTTGGGATTTGAAGGCAACAACAATAAGAGACAACTACAATCTTGATGAAACAACTCTTGATGAAATCTATGGAATGCTCAAGACTCATGAACTTGAGATGGAACAAAGAAGCAAGAGGAAAGGAGGAAAGTCAAGGACAGTTGCTCTTAAGGTTGAAGAAGAATCCCCCAAACCACCTTCCTCAAAGAAAGATAAGGGTAAAGCTCTTATCATAAAATCTGATACTGAGTCATCAAGTTCTGAGAGTGATGATGACTCAGATTCTGAAAGCTTGCCTGAAACTGATGCTGATGAGGAGATGATGAAGCTGTGTGCTCTTATGGTGAAAGGAATCACAAAGATTGCATACAGGAAGTTCAGGAAGGGAAAGAAGTTTTCCAGGAAAGGCATAAGTTCTGATAAGAAGAATTTCAGAAGATCTGAAGGAAGAGGAGGAAAGTCTGACAGAGGAGATTACGCTAATGTTAAATGTTATAATTGTGGTGAGAAAGGCCACATATCTCCTGATTGCAAGAAGACCAAGAATGACAAAGGCAAAGCTCTTGTCACAAAGCAGAAAAGCTGGACAGACACCTCAGACTCTGAAAGTGAGGAGAACTATGCATTGATGGCAAATGCTGATAAATCAAGTTCTGAGAGCAGTTCTGAAGCTGCTGAAACAAAGGTACCTCAGACTACTTATGCTTTTCATACTGATGATATTAATGAGTTGAGAAGATATCTTAAAACCATGTTTGTTAGTTATAGAGATCAAACTTTAACATGTGAAAGATTAACTTCTGAAAATCTTGCTTTTAGGAAAAGAAATGATTTCTTAGAAAAAGAGTTAGTCATGTTTCATCAAACTCAGCAGGATAGAGATGATGCTTTTTATGTTAGGGATGAAGTGCTAAAAATGAATGAATCTCTAAAAACTGAGTTAGAAAAGGAGAGAGAGATTATCAGAACTTGGACTAACTCTGGCAAAACAACTCAAAATTTGCTAAGCAGTGAAAACTGGAAAGAGGGCTTAGGCTATGGAGAAAATAAAAAAGGAACTGTAGAAATTAAGCCTGTTGATAAGCAAAAGCCGAAGTTAAAACCTGTTAAGTTTGTAACTGAAAAATCCGAAAATGAGAAATCAGAAGTTAAAAAGGAATTAGCTTCTGACAAACTAAAACAGGAAAAGACAGCTGAAGTTAACATAGGCTTAATGACAAAGAAGCAGCTTAAGCATAAGCTGAAAGATGTTAAGAATGCAAACAAGGTAAAATCACCTAGGAAAAACAGGAATGGAAAGAAAGGTGTGAATAAAAGCAATAACTATAAATCTGTTCCTGATGCTCCTAGGAAAGCATGTCATAACTGTGGAAGTTCTAACCATCTGGCTTCTTTTTGCAGGAAGAATAAGAATATTAACTCCTTATCTACAAGGTCAGGAGTTAAGAGTCAGTCTGTTAGATACAAACCACAAAATCCTTGTTTTCATTGTGGTAGTTTATGGCATTCCATTTATACTTGTAAGGAATATCATAGTTTGTACTATGATTATTATCAAATAAAACCTTCTTTAAAGAAAGTTTCTGTTGTTCCTTCTAGTATAAGTTCTGATAAGAAAACTGTTAACATAAAATCTGATGTTAAATCCGCTGCAAATGTTAACAAACCTAAAAAGGCCAAAGGATCCAAGCAAGTCTGGGTCCTTAAAACTAATAATTAGTGGTCTTTTTGATTGCAGGGCAACAGGAAAAATATTTTAGTTCTGGACAGTGGATGTTCAGGACATATGACTGGAAATAAGGCCCTGCTATCAGACTTTGTGGAGAAAGCTGGCCCAAGTGTTTCTTATGGAGATGGCAACATTGGAAAAACTTTGGGATATGGCAATATCAATCTTGGGAATGTCATTATTAAAGATGTAGCTCTGGTCTCAGGACTTAAACACAACTTACTGAGTATAAGTCAAATCTGTGATAGAGGTTATCATGTTGATTTCTTTGCAGAACATTGTGAAATAGTTAGTAAATCTAAAGGAAAAATTGTTCTGAAGGGATTCAGGCGTGGTAACATTTATGAAGCTAAGCTTTCAACAAGTTCTGATGGTTCTGCAATCTGTTTAGTGAGTAGAGCCTCAACTGAAGAAAGCTGGAATTGGCACAAGAAACTCTCTCATTTAAACTTCAACAAGATAAATGAACTGATCAAGAAAGATCTTGTGAGAGGACTGCCAAAATCAGTGTTTGTTCCTGATGGTCTTTGTGACTCATGTCAGAAGGCTAAACAAAGAAAATCTTCGTTCAAGAGCAAGACTGAATCATCAATTCTTGAGCCTTATTATCTACTTCATGTTGATCTATTTGGTCCAGTGAATGTCATGTCTATTGCAAAGAAGAAATATGCGTTGGTCATAGTAGATGAGTTCACCAGATACACATGGGTGTATTTCTTGCACACAAAAAGTGAAACTGCATCTATCCTGATTGATCATGTCAAACATCTGGATAAATTGATCAAAGATTCTGTGAAAATTTTGAGGAGTGATAATGGCACTGAATTCAAGAATTTGATAATGGAAGAGTTCTGCAAAAATCATGGAATAAAGCAGGAATTTTCTGCTCCTGGAACTCCACAGCAAAATGGAGTTGTTGAAAGGAAGAATAGAACTCTAATTGAAGCTGCACGAACAATGCTTGAAGAAGCAAAGCTTCCAACCTATTTCTGGGCTGAAGCTGTGCAGACTGCTTGTTTTACTCAAAATGCAACACTCATTAACAAGCATGGAAAAACACCATATGAGATGGTGAAGAACAAAAAGCCAAATCTCAAATACTTTCATGTATTTGGATGTAAGTGTTTTGTTCTCAAGACTCATCCTGAACAGCTATCCAAGTTTGATCTAAAAGCTGATGAGGGAATCTTTGTAGGATATCCACTTTCTACAAAAGCCTTCAGAGTCTATAATTTGAGAACAAAAGTGGTCATGGAATCTATCAATGTCTCTTTTGATGACAAGAAGATCACTGGACTTGAAGATTGCATTGATCATGATAAGCTGAGATTTGAAAATGAAGATTCATATTCTGATACCTCAAGTCCTGACAGTCTAAATCCTGATACTGTAAATTTTGATGGATTAAACTCTGATGTTATTGAAACTGTGGTGACTACGTCAAAGGAAGATGCACCAATGCAGGGGGAGCATACTCAAGATATTATCACATCTCAAGAAGCATCAGAACATACATCTGGCTCTTCAAATTCTGATTCGTCAAGTTCTGATAAGCCAAGTACTGACAGTGCTGAAAATCTAAATACTGAAGGATCCAACTCAGAGAGCATAGTTTCAGGGGGAGCATCAGAAAATGAAACCGAAGACAGCATGAATCATGGGGGAGCATCCAGTTCTAGAGAAAATCTTCCATCTGCAAGGAAGTGGACAAAATCACATACACCTGATTTAATAATTGGAAATCCTGAGGCAGGTGTCAGAACTAGAACAGGTACTTCGAATGAATGTCTTTACAATTCTTTTCTCTCTCAGTCTGAGCCAAAGAAAGTGGAAGAAGCTCTTCAAGATGCTGATTGGGTGCAAGCAATGCAGGAAGAGTTGAATGAATTTGAAAGAAACAAAGTCTGGACCTTAGTGCCAAGACCCAAGAATAGATCGGTTGTTGGTACAAAGTGGGTATTCAGAAACAAAACTGATAGTGATGGCATAATTGTAAGGAACAAGGCAAGGCTGGTTGCAAAAGGATATTCTCAACAGGAGGGAATTGACTATGATGAAACATTTGCTCCAGTTGCTAGGTTAGAAGCCATAAGGATATTCATGGCTTATGCTGCTCACAAAAAGTTTACTGTCTTTCAAATGGATGTGAAAAGTGCTTTTCTCAATGGAGAATTGGAAGAGGAAGTATATGTTGAACAACCTCCAGGCTTTGTAGATTCCAAACATCCAGATTATGTCTACAGGCTTGATAAAGCACTTTATGGACTTAAGCAAGCTCCTAGAGCATGGTATGAGACTTTAGCTCAGTTTCTTCTGGAAAGTGGATTCAACAGAGGAACTATTGACAAAACATTGTTCTATCTCAACCATGGCAAGGACCTACTTTTGATCCAGATTTATGTTGATGATATTATTTTTGGGTCTCCAAATGACAAACTTTGCAAAAAGTTTGCCAACCTAATGCAGTCAAGATATCAGATGAGTATGATGGGAGAACTTAGTTATTTTCTGGGCCTTCAAGTCAAGCAGAGTGAAGAAGGAACTTTTATTTGTCAATCTAAGTACACCAGAAACTTGCTGAAAAAATTTGGAATGCAAGACTGTTCAAGTGCATCCACTCCCATGGCCACTGCAACAAAACTGGATAAGGATACTGGTAATTCAGTAGATATTACTGATTACAGAGGTATGATTGGCTCACTTCTCTATCTAACTGCTAGTAGACCAGATATCATGTTTGCTACCTGTCTTTGTGCAAGATTTCAAGCAGATCCAAGAGAACCTCACTTAACAGCTGTAAAAAGAATCTTTAAGTATCTTAAAGGAACAGCTGATCTAGGATTATGGTATCCTAGAGAATCAGATTTTAAATTAATAGGTTACTCAGATGCAGATTTTGCAGGTTGCAAAATTGACAGGAAAAGCACAAGTGGTAGCTGCCAATTTCTTGGAGGCAGGTTGGTTTCTTGGTATAGCAAGAAACAAAAGTCAATTTCCACATCAACTGCAGAAGCAGAGTATATTGCTGCAGGAAGCTGCTGTGCACAGATTCTCTGGATGAAGAATCAGTTACTAGATTATGGGTTAACGTATTTCAAAATCCCTATTTACTGTGATAATCAAAGTGCTATTGCTATGACAGGTAATCCAGTTCAACACTCTATGACAAAGCACATCAGCATCAGGTACCATTTCATCAGGGAACATGTGGATGAAGGTACAGTGGAATTGCATTTTGTTCCCACAGATCAACAAGTAGCAGATATCTTCACAAAACCACTGTGTGAAGCTACCTTTTCAAAATTGGTAAATGAACTTGGAATGATTTCAGGTTCTTTCTCTAAATCTGCTTAAACTTGTTCTATGTTATCAGACTTTATGATCAGTATTTACAGAATTAATCTCTTTGTATATTCTGTGCATTAATTGATAAATGTCTTTATGTACTGACTGTTGTCTGATATATGTTTCTAAACTCTGATAAGTGATATGTCTGTTTCAGTAACTATTCAATCCTATGAGGATAACTGTGCTAGATACTGACCTACTAGTCTTCAATAAACAAATGATCCCATGAAAGAAGTAATTATTTCTGTGGAAATCTTATGACACAAGCAAATTCTGATAACTGAGCTTAGTTAAGTTTACTTTGTATATCTTATTACTAAGTCACAAATTAGAATAATGCTACTCATCTGTTTAAGTTCTGATTCTAGTAAAACTGCTGAATGTACTAAGTGCTGATAAACCTCACTTATCAAAAGAAGAAGAACAATAATCAAAGAATAATATCAGGTACTCCTTTGAGATCTAGAGTAAAAATGTGAAAGGGACGACCCAAGTGCATTGCTGGTATTAAGTAAATATGCATTAGAAAAGCAGAATATTTTCTTGGTGACTTTTCACACTCTATGATTACTGGAGAAATACTCTGATAATAGCATAAATTCTGATAAACAGTCGTGACTCACTTACACTGAGAAGCCTCTGTAAAATAGAATTTCAAAAGATGCATAAAATTAGCACAAAAACAGTAGAGGTGAACTCATGCATGAACTCATTTATCAGTAGGTTTCAGGATAATGACAGCTCTTTAGCAAAATTTTAATTATGACTTATTTCTAAGATGTACTGAAGTAGATCAGACTTTACTCTTTGTCTGTTATTTAGCTTAATGCACACACACATCACTCCATATGAATGATGAAATTTCTGTGGTGGTCTATGTTATTTTAGATCAACAGTCATTGTGTCACTTTTGCACAAATTCTGAGGACAAGTTCTAGTTACACGTTCTGATGATTAAGTTCTGACGTTCATAACTAAGAACTTGTATGAGTATTTACTAAGATAGATATTCCTTGTTCGAGTTAAGACATTATGTTCTGATGACTGTTAAGTTCTGGTATAGGTCTAAGTTCTGATTTTTCAGTCTAACCCTTTACTTGACTTATCTGTGAGTAAAATTTGGTAACAGTCTCAGATTAATTTCGAAATGTTGAAGTGGAAGATTAATAGTCTATGGTTAAAACATAATGGCACTCGTCCTTGAACAGTTCACTCTTGTTACATGTGCACATTCCTTTTCCAATGACTGTTATTCTTTTTCAAAGTCTAGGGAGACGAGGTAGAATTAATTCTACCTGTCTACATTCAATATCTTTGTGTCTCTTGGCATTCTCATGCCTATATATGCAACCACTTCACATTAGTCTTCTCATCACACTTGTATCACAAATTCAGTCTTGTTTTTTCATTTACTATCACAAATGGCTGAATTTGGCTGGTTCTACAATTACGGTGATGAGACTGTGCATGTCTTTTTGAATGGAATTTCAACTCCCTACCCTATCACCAACATCCCTCACAATCTCTGGATTCAATTTCCAGAGGTTATCAAACGTGATCTGGTGGCCGTTCGAAGAGACCTTCACCTTCGTCGTATCCGTCAGCAAGAGCGAATCATTCGACTCGCTATCTTGTTTGTCGAAGATAGGAAGAGGAGGATGACTTAATCTCGTCTTCTTCCTGTTCTTCTTCATCCTCAGCTTTGTCAGGCTTCTTAGCTAGGACTAAAGCTGTTGACGTTAGGATTAGAAGCTTAGGGAAAATCTTGTATTGATGTAATTTCTATTTCATATATGTATTGACTTGATATATTAATGAAAACTGTTTTTACTTCAAGATTTTGTCTCTGAGTTATTTTATCTGTGTTGTTAAATCCTGCTTGATATTCTGATGACCATTTAAATTTTGTCTTTATTTAAGTTCTGATTCTTTGTCAGCACTTATTCATCGAAATTATCTCGGTCATTTTTAACATGATTCATTTTCAGAATATTAATGTTGCAGTGAAAAACAATTCAATCAGTGCTAACGGTTTCAATTTTGAATTAAACCTGTGTCTCTTGATAACTGAAATGGTTTTTCCTTGAAACAAGGCAACTGGATAAGTAATCATTCCTGTTTTCTCGAGCCCAGTAACTATTCGTTATTACTGCATGTCTGACAGGTGTCCAACAGTAACATTTTTCTTCGAGTATAAGAACAACAGAGAGAAGATTTCTTTAATCTTTTACTTTCTTTATACTTTATCTCTCTTCTTACTTTTACTCTCTTTCTCATTCTTTCTCACGTTGGTTTTTCATACAGACATTATCTCACACACCTAACAGGCATACTTGAATTTCAATATTTTTTCACATGGCACCAAAGGATTTAATCATTGATGGAGCAAAGTTTGTTCCAAACAACTATGCTGCAATTCTTGATCATGCTGAAGCTCCATCTGAATTGCATTTTGTGCAAGATCTTCTTGAACATAGTGAGGTTGGGTACGCCTTAACTCAGCCTGAATTATTTTCAAGTCAACAAGTTCTGCGGTTCTGGAGGACTGGAGTTTATGATGATGGTGGTAAACGAGGAACTCCCAGTATTATCTTCCAAGTGGGTGATTCTTCCTATGTAGTCACTCCTGGTACAGTACGAAGAGCATTACATCTTCCAGAAGATTGTACCTTCTCTATACCAGAGGAATCAGACCTTCGGGGGTTAATGACTGATTTGGGATATGAAAAGAGTCTGACGAAACTTGGACAGTTGAAACGGGCTAATATCAGAAGAGAATGGAGTTTCTTCTTCGATTGCATCACCAAGGCTTTTGGCAACAAGTGTTCAAATTTTGATGCCATCCCAATTCTGAGTCAGCACATCGGGTATGCTATTATCCATCAAACTCATTTTGATTTTGCAACTGGAATAATTGGTTTTATTGGGGATAGGATGACAGAGGATCGAGATGTTGTTTATTTTGCTAGATTCTGTCAACTTATTTATACGTATTGTACTGCTGAACCCCAGTTAGTCAGCACTCAAACCCCACCTTTTAAGGTTGCAAAAAGGTACTTTAACGACCTGATAAATGCTGACACAAAGAAATCAATGGTGAGACAATTACAGATTCCTCAGTCTGTGAAACAGATTCTGGTAAATGCTGATCCTGCTACTTACAAATCTGTTTACTCAAATGTTCAACCAACTCACCATAACCAAAATCCATCAACCTCAGTCCCTACCTCTCATTCTACTCAACCTACCCTCAGAACTTATCTCAAATCCTATCTCTCCACTTCACAGACTGCTCAACCTTCTTCTTCAGCACCTACTGTGAAGCCTACATCCTCTAAGCCAAAGAGAACAAAGACTGTTCCTCAAACATCTCAGAAGAAGAGGAGGATTACTTTGAGAGATGAATCAGATTCTGAGGATCAGATTCCCTCTTCAGAACCTATGATTGTTGAAGCTGAGAAGGCAACTTCTCAGAAGGATTCTGCAATTGGGGGTTCTAGGCTTCTCAAGAGGCTTAGACGTATGACGGTTCCTGCAACTCCCAAGGAATCCAAATCAACAAGGAAGTACAAGAAACAGAGGGCACAGAGGCCAGTTTCAGATGATGAGGAGGAAGCAGCTAAGGAAGGGGATCAGGAATCTCTGATCTCACAAGACAAGGAGTTTGCTCCAGTCACTTCTTCTCCATCAACTCCATCTCAGGAACCTGTATCTGACAAGGCTAATTCACCTTCTATATCTCTTGTTGATCCAGGCACAAGTGCTGAAATTGATATTCAGAACTTAGTTGTGCCTGAAATACTTTTCTTAGAAGCTCCAACGGCAAATAATCCTTCCACAATACCTGTTACTGATGCTGTTCAAACTCCTGAGTTATCACTAACACCTTCTCTGCATCAAGATGATGATCAGATTTTAGGTGAGCATCAGGATATGGCTGTTGATCAGAACTTAGTATCAGATCAGCAATTAGAGGATGTTGAAGCCTCCATTGCTACTCATACAGTTGTCTTATCAGAAGATACTGATTCTTTAAGTTCTGATGCTGCAAATGTTGGAGATACTGGTGAAGTTGCTACAACTGTAGATGCTGATGAAGCAGGTCCTTCAGGACATACTCCTCCTAAGTCTGAACTGCTAAAGGAGTTTGTTATCAGGGATGCACCAGTACCTTGGAGTGAAACTCCTGCAGGTCAGGAGTGGACTAAGGAATGGAACTCAGTTTCATGTGTTCCAAATGCTTTACATCTTGCTGAGCACTTGACTAAAGCTGATGAAATGTTACATTCTGATGATTTTAAAATCCAGCTTAGAGTCACTGCATTGAGTACTAAACATCTACAAGGTCTTCATTCCAACACTCATGCAGAGCTACACAAGATTCAGGAGAACTTTATTAAACAGGAACAAGTTTGGAAACTTGATAAGAAAAAGTTCTTCCAACCTACCATTGACAGGGTTGCTTATATTGAGAAAACTCAAGAGAAGCAACAAGCTCAGATTGATCAAATTCTGACAAATCAAGTTTCTCAGCAATCGCAACTTACTGAAATCCAGACCTCAGTGGAACTACTTATCTCTCTTTTATTACCTGCTGATGCCAAAAAGGGGGAGAAGGTAATTAAGTCCAAATGCAAAACCAACAAGTCACTGCAAGGAAAGGATGATGGAAAAGATGACCAAGGAAACTCTGGAATGGGTGGTGGTCATAGTCAAGGTAGAAGGTTTACATCAAGACAAGCTAGTCACATAACAAGTTCTGATACTGGGAAAAGAATAAGTTCTGCTGCTGGTAAAAGGATAAGTTCTGATGAACTTCTAGATCTTGATGAGGAAATGTCAAGACAGTTATTTCTTCAAGAAAATCCAGGGATGGACTTGGAAAGTTTAAAGGAAGAAGAAGCCAGACTTAAATCAGAGAAAGTCACATCTAAATCTGAAGCTTCTGGTAAAAAGTTACTTCCAAAACCTAAAGGCATTGTGATCAAAGAAAGGATACATACTGAAGAAACTTTGGCTAGATCACAACCACAGATAGATCCAAGATCCAAGGGTAAAGAAAAGGTTGGTGAACCTATCAAGCCTTATGTACCTCCTGATGAAGAAGAAATTACTGATGGAAAAGATAATCTTGCTCTGACTTCAAGAAAAGTTCTTAAAACAACCTCTGACATGGCTCAAGTTGTTCAGAGTCAAGAAATTGTAAGTTCTGATATTCAGAAGAAGCAAGTAACCTCTGACAGTGCTCAAGTTAACTTGATATCAGAAAATAAATCTAAAACACTCCTACCAGGATTCACTAAAGCAAAACAGACTCAATCTTTGAAGACTACTTCAAGTGGTTTTGAAGCAAGAGTAGTTACTGGAAAGGAAGCTAGAGATAAAACTGGATTGGGAAGTGCTGATGAAAGAAGAGTACACAACACTACCGATGATCCAACTTCCTTGAGTGAACCAGGTATTGGAGCAACTCCTGAGAGATTGAATCAACTGGAATCTGTACAGATGGTTTACCATACCTACTTGAAAGAATACATCATGTTGTATTTCATGACAGATGGTAGGGTTTATCATATAAGACAAAATGCCATTCCATTGAAGTATTTTGAAGAATTGGAGCATGTATTATTCTTACTTCAAGTGGATGACAGAATAACAGAGACTGCTGCAAACTACTTAAAGGAACAGATTCAGAGACAGAAAAGACTTTATTCTGTTAAGTCTGACAGCAGATATGTTCCAAAGTACAGAAATCACAATGGTGATATTGTTGATATGAAGCCTAATACTGCACAGATCAGAACATATCTTGGTATTAAGGGGCTTGAATTCAATCTAGAGTCTAATAAAGCTTATGTCATAAGACTAGATCGGGAGTTGAGAAAAGCAAAGATTAATGATCTCAGAGCTGCAATATTTCAAACTGGTGAAGATACTGCAGAGCTTAAAGATGTCAAACGGAGAATGATTGATGAACTCAGATATGCTGAGAAATGTTTGTTGAAGAATTATCTCAGAACAATTCTTGACATCAGAGAGATCAGAAAATGATGAAGCCAAGTCGAAGATCTACAACTGCTTAAATTCTGATATTTATACAGATTGAAGTTGTTATCAGAAGTTGAATTGGTAAAAACTTTAAGGACTGTAAGTTGTAGTTATTTTGTCTATTTCTCATGCATTTGTACTTAATGTTTTTGACATCATCAAATATCTGTTAAACTTGTATATTTTGTTAATTTACAAGTTGGGGGAGATTGTTAGATATATTTGATAATGTCATGGCTAATATGTTTTATGTTTAGATTTCAGATCTTATTTGAACAGAACAAATCAGTACTTAACTGATCAGTACTTATACTGGAAGTCAGAACTTAAGGGATATCAGTACTTATGTTATCAGGAGATAGATATCAGAACTTAAGTGCTGAAGGACGATCAGATAAGGACAGTAGCTGATTAAAGTTAAGAAGATCAAGATAAACATAAGAAGAGATATGCATGAAGAAGGAATTCCGTGAAGAATGGAATACTTGGAATAGAAGATATCTGATTGATATATTTTAGGAAGCAGAATTATATTCCATATCAATTAGCGATTATCTTGTAACTGTGTAGTATATAAACACAGACATAGGGTTTACACTATAAGTGTTATCATTATCGAGAATATTATTCATTATAACCCTAGCAGCTCTCGTGATATTTTGTTCATCACTGAGAGATAACAGTTCCAGATTGTAACAGAGTTTATTGTTTAAATAAAGTTTGTTTTCTGTTACATAAGTTCTTGAAGTTTGATTTGATTGTAATAAACACTGTATTCACCCCCTCTAGTGTGACCTAACAGAAGGCCAATTGTAAATACTTCATGCCTTGTAATTTTGTATAAGTGAAGTGGTATCAACGGATGACTTAAAGACCTTCAACGGATGAGAAGCTAAGCTTCAACGGATGTCTCTAAAGCTTCAACGGATAAAGTCATCAACGGATAACATCCTTCAACGGATGAGTGCATCAACGGATGAAAGCTTCAACGGATAACATCCTTCAACGGATGAGTGCATCAACGGATGAAAGCTTCAACGGATGTTCTGATGATTAGCCGTTGATAAGGGGTAGTTGTACCTACAAACAGAGGCACATGGGTTGATAGAGACAACTGAGATGTGGTAGCCGAATTTCAGGAACAACAGAAAAAGCAGTCGTTCTTCTTTAGTACAAAGATGCAATAGTCAACAAAGTACTGGAGTGAACAGGAAAAGAAGCAAGTGAAGATCTTATTTTATTACTGTATTTTATATTGTTCTTCACTTGTACACTTGGTAATATATAAACCAAGTAGAAGCTAGTAATTAGATGTGAGATTTTCCAGAGCTGTTTAGAAAAATATTGAGAGAAAATTCATCTAGTTTGTACTAGGATGCAGCTGTGATCAACATTATTTAATCACAGATTTTCTAAAATACCATCTCTGGTGGAACAACAAATCCACCAGAAAAGTTTTTAAGGTCTGTTGTGTTCTTTACATTTGTGCTTGAATATATATCTGTCTGTATTAGCTTAAAGCAATTCACACACTTGTTCTTCTTGAACACACAACTTTCATAAACTGCTCAAAACTTGAAAAAGTTTTGAGATTTACATTCAACCCCCCTTCTGTAAATCTCATTGTTAGTCCACTAGGAATAACACAAAGCTCATAAAAATCTGAACTCAAGGCAGCTGGATGTATATAATGCATTTGTTGATAATGTAAACAAAAATAAAGGTGGAATGTTTTTTGTTTACGGGAGCGGTGGATGCGGCAAAATGTTTCTTTGGCAAACTCTTTGTTCACATTTTTGATCAGAAGAAAAGATTGTTCTTCCTGTTGCAGGCTCAGGAATTGCTGCTACACTTCTTCCTGGTGGCCGAACAACTCATTCTAGGTTTAAAATACCGCTTAAATTAGATCAGAGTTCTATTGCTGGAATAAAACATGGTACAGACATTGCAGAGTTGATGCAGCACACAAGTCTTATAATATGGGATGAAGCTCCAATGCAGCATCGCTATGCATTTGAAGCCGTGGACAGAAGCTTGCGAGACATAATGGCTGTCATTGATGTAGAACGAGGAAAAAGACCCTTTGGTGGTATTACAGTTATTTTTGGAGGCAATTTTCGACAGATATTACCTGTTCTGCCTAAGGCTGGAAGGGCTGAAATAGTGAATGCATCATTTAACAAATCCCGGCTTTGGAAATCTTGCAGGGTCTTTCTTCTCAGTCAAAACATGAGATTACATTCAGGTAATTCTGAAGCTAGAAATAAAGTAATAGCTGACTTTAGTAAATGGCAACTTGAGATTGGAGACGGAAAAGTTGAATGCATTGATACTCATCATGCAGATGTTGAAACTGAGTTTGTACTTCCTAATGAATATGTTGTCAAGAGTCCCTTGAAAAGTCCCATTAAAACCCTAATTAACATTATATATCCAGATTTTCAGAATAACTTGCATTCACATGAGTATCTGAGATCGAGATCTATTTTGACTCCAACAAATGTTGTAGTTGATGACATCAATGCACAGATTCTTGAAAGAGTTCTGGGTAATATGCATACTTATCTCAGCCAAGATTCAATTGAAGACAGGGGTGTTGACGAGAATGACTTTGATTCGTCATTTCCAGTTGAGTATCTGAACTCCATAAATATGCCATGTATGCCTAAACATGAGTTGAAAGTAAAGGTTGGAGCTATTGTTATGTTGATGAGGAATTTAAATCAGATTATGGGTCTATACAATGGTACAAGGATGATAGTTACTGGCTGCAAAAAAACAGTATAGAATGTCAAATTCTCTGTGGATCTCAAGTTGGTACGAAACATCTAATTCCAAGATTTGATATGGTCCCAACAGACACAAATTGGCCATTTGAATTTAAAAGAACACAATTTCCTCTCCAACTATATTTTTCCATGACTGTGAACAAAAGCCAAGGTCAATCATTGGACACCGTTGGATTGTATCTTCCTCGACCCGTATTCTCTCATGGTCAGTTATACGTTGCAATATCCCGTGTTACATCTCCAGAAGGACTACATATTCTTATTGATGACGATAATGGGAAAAGCACAAATATAACATCAAATGTTGTGTTTGAAGAAGTTTTCTACAACCTTCCTAAATTGTGATAATATTTGATTTAACTAACTTATTATAATTGCTTGACCATGAGTATTTTGTACTTGAAATCCATATTTCTGGTATGTGATTTGTTTAACAGTTGAATTTGAATTTATTATTATAATTTTATGTCATTTCGTTTGGAAAAACAATTTATTGTATTTAAAAATAATAAAAAAGAGTGGCATGTATATAACAAAGCTGTATAATTAGTTCCCACTAATCCATCTAACTAACTTGATGCTGAGCCAATCACATTGATCCTCATCGTATCAAATAATAATTTATCCAATCAAAGGATATGTTTATGATTCAGTTAAAGGCTGATTGGATTATCCCTTTACAGGCCTTATGTCACGTAGTAAAAGGGAAAGATCAAGTCTGCAATATATATTTGTCGTGCACTTCATTCAACAGCATGTCATCACTTATCATTATTGTTAATGTAGGGTAATGGACTACAAAAAGACCACCACGTCGGTGTGATATTCCAAGTTCAGTATCTCGATTAAGAATAGAACATGTAAGCTCTCTCAGGAGTTGTGACTTTTAAATTCTAATAATAGATCATCCTGTTTAATATAAATTACAAATTGTTTTCATAGAATCTTGCAAAGATGGAAGCCCTCATATTTGAACACATTTTAAGTCTTGACAAGTCTAGGTCAGATTGGAAGATCAAGGCAAGAGTTACAAGAATGTGGCCTACTGTGTCTTCTGAATCAGGAGTAACGAAAGGCTGGAATCTCATTCTTCTTGATGATGATATAATTACCTAATCTGTTGATTTCGTTCTATATTGATTATGTTTACATTTTTAGAATGGATATTTATGATTATACTTTTCCACTTTATACTATGTGCAGAAAACTCATATTCATGCATTTGCTTTTGCTGATACTTGGAAACTTATTGGGAAGAATATTGTTGAAGGAGCTGTTTATATTATTGACACGTTTATGGTTAGGGATGTTTCTGGGAATTTAAAGCCTGTTTCTACAGACACATCTATAAGATTTACAAATGCTACCACTTTCCAACCATGCACCGATTATGTTATGATTCCAAAATACAAATTTGAATTTATGGATTTGGGTGATTTGATGGATGAAGCCAGAAAATATGGTCCTAAAGAGAATCCAGAATTTGCTATAGGTTACTTCGTCTTTCCTATTTGGTTTATTATTATTCGTATTAACAATTGTTATAAAAGCTCTGACTGCAATCCAATGTTTATATATTGTAGATATAATTGGAGTTGTTGAAGACTTTATTAAAGTAAGAAAAATCCCTACTAAGTTTGGAGATATGGATATTGTTCGATTCAAGATTTGTGATGCAAGGTTATTCTTTTAATTCAACATACAAATTTTTATTAATTTTTACGTCGTTATCAATTCTGGGACCTTGATCAATAAATAATTAAATGTTTACTTGATTACATTGTAGCAACAAGCACAAGGTTGGTATATGGGGAGATATGGCGAAAGTTGTCAGTGATCAATATGAGGAATATAACCATGAGAAAAATGTTTTTGTAATCTTGACAAGCGTAAAGCTAGGAACATACAACGGTTTGATCTTTAGTATTTTATGCTATATACTAATTTGTCAGTAAGGTTATACACGGTTATATTAAATTACATTTTATGTAAGATACATATTGCTTTAAACTTTAGATACGCTTCAAATCAGCAGCTTGGCATCCTCGAAAGTGTACTTCAATCTTGATGATGAGTGTGTACTTGAGATGAGAAACAGGTATAATCTTATAAACATTTACTCCTTTTCCATATTTTGTCAAGATTGCATATGATATGTACATTATATAATGTGTAGGCTTGAACTTGAAGCTATAAGCCATCGAAGGATGATGCAGATAATAGCTATGCGTTAACATTGGCCTCTCCTTATGAGTTTATAAATCTGAAAACATTAGTTGACAATGTTGCTGGCAGTGTTGAGGTTAATTCTTTTTTGACAAAAGTTTTAGAGCATTATCTTAGATTTATATGCAGTATAATTTTTATTTATAACATTATCCTCAAAATTATCATTTGCAGAAGAAATTGTATTGTGGTTTGACAATTGCTAAGTTGGACGAAGGACATCCTTGGTTTTCATATTCATGTAGCAAATGTCATTTAGAAGTTGTTGAAGTTGGGAATAAATTTAAATGCGGTAAATATAATCGCACTTTTCCAGTTGCTGAAAAAAGGTATTGACACATAGAAAATAATATATTTAACATTCGATTGGTACAATTTCTTTGGATTACGAAATGTTGAATTATTTAATACTTTTTTTCACTCACAGATTTAGTGTAAAAGCTTTTGTTGTAGATCAATCGTTCTCATGGAGCATTCTTCTCATGGATCATGTTGTGAAATGGCTCATAGGATGCTCTGCTTCACATATTTATTTGAAGCAAACAAAGCTTCGATCAATTACATTTTTAAAATTTGTTTCCATATTATAAATTGTTTGCAATACAGACCAATTATGTTGATGACTTAATTATGAAAACAGGAAGAGGTAGCTGCTAAAGTGTTTCCTGTATTTCTGCATGTCATGGACGGGAAAGAAATTATTGTTGTTGTTAAAGTTCATGCAGCCAAAGATGTTTCTGAAAAATTTATCATCAAGGCCCAAGACATGTATGATTCAAACATGTATGCCATGTCAACTTCTGAATCATCCAATCATGTTGATTTCCCTACCCTTGATTTGTCAGAGGTATGAGAATTTTTTCATAAATTACTGTTATTGCATATTTTGGAATATAATTAAACATTATTGACTAAACGTTTGCATTATAGTCATTTGATCAGGCCGAGAGTTCAAAAACCCCTGGATATTGCAAATCCGTCAGTAAGAAGATAAAAATGGTAAATAGTAATAATAGTTTTTGAGTTAATCTCTTAACATATGCGTATCTTACATTAAAATGCTCTAATATTACAGGAGAAGTGATGATGTGCTTCTATTTTGTGGCATGGATGCGGCATTTGATCTTGCAATCCAATTTCCTAATCTTTTATTTATGATATTTCTTTATCACAGTGAACTCTAAACATCATTTCCGGTTGTTTCAAGTTTGTTTTTATATTATAATCTATGAAGATTGCTCTTTGGTTTTATTTGTCGTTTAATTCATAATTTTGGATAATCACATTTTTAATGTTTAATGCAATGTTAAGAGGAACACCAAATTTTTGATTCCTGCTTTTAGTTATATATGTTACAAGTAGTTAATCTTATACAGTTATAACTGTTTGAAGTTAGTTATTAATGAAAAAAACTGTTTTATAAATAAAACTCAACATCCATTCCCCAACAGTCACATCTCTGAATCTTTTTTTATATATATAGAAGTCTGTCATTATGGTTGAGATTAGTTGGTCTTTAAACGTTTTAGTAAGAATACCAAAAACACAAAACAGGTAATCATGGAACATGTTGAACGTGTATGGGAATTCCCTGCTCAAGGTTGGATCAAGATAAATGTTCACAGTGAGTTTGTTCAGAATGCTCCTGAAGGCCAAAATAGAAATGGCATTGGCGTTGTTGTGAGAGATTCAAATGGTTTTCTTCTTAGATTAACATATGGCACCATTCCAGGCCTAACTAATCTGAATAGTGCTTTATGGGCTGTTTTGATAGGAATGCGTAGAGCATTTCAAGAGCAGTATGAACGTATTATCATTGAGACTGATAATATCCAGGCTTACCGTGAATGTAAGTACTACAGATAGGACGGATTAACACCACATACTAGGAACACTTTCAGATTTATCCTTTCACGTCTTAATGATCCTAACATTCGTTATGAAATTAATTTGGTACATCCGTAAAGGAACTCTGTTGCAAGACGCTTGGCATCTATTGGTAGACAAAATCTCCATGATTTGCAGACATTGGACCGACCTGTTGATAACATTCAAGAACTTCTTAATATGGATTTAGGTATTGGCCCTCCACAAGCCCGGTTTCAAGATATTGAAATTGATAACCCTGAACCAGTTCAAGATGGTGTTGTTGTGAATTTCTAAGCATGTTCAATTGTTTTTGTTTGTTCCTGTTAATTATATATAAGTACTGAATCCTTATGTAAAAATGTAAAAATAATGTACAAATGGGTTTTATATATCAATGTAAATAATTATTGTACTTAGTAAATATGTGAATGTAAAAATATGTTTGATTTAATGTTACATGGATTCTCCATTCCTATTTTTTTCGATTACCTACAATGCTGTATTTTGTTACTGACACGTTATTCAAATAAAGTCATGATTATGTTTATTCCCACAAGGAAAAAATATTTTGGCAACTGTTTTTGTTATTACAAGTCATAATGATGTATTAGTATTTTCCAATCCCTTTTCCAATAATCCAACTTACTGCCATTTAATCATTACGCATTTCTGAAGTTATAACTCTTAAAAGTAGAGTAGAAAGTGAAAAGTTTTTCTTCACATTCAATACAGTTAATTGGAATACATAAACCACTTTATATTTATACAGAGTTGGAGAACTCCAAGTTTGCCCGCCTTTACATATATAACTGTTGCATTTAGACCTTATCATAATCAGTTATCATTGTAATTCTGCTTCATTACCAAATCACTATCTTCACTACATCATGGCAAACTTTAACATTTTCAGCATTGATACTAATATTATGGCTATATTGTTTGCATTCATAATACACGATCTTGATAGCTTTCACATGTTTGGAAAGTTGTTGATGGCCTATTTCACCAAAGCAAGCTGAATCCAAGTTAAAGAGATGTTGCAGAAGCTCAATTGGGATGCTCTATACCGATACCATAATCATTATCTACAAGTTAAGCGTGACCGATTCCATGGCTTTATTCGTTTTGCCATTTCTCTTGAAGTTGAGCAAACATTGTTTTATAACTCGGTTCGAATGCTTTTCATGCGTAATAATGTGGATCATAATCTTCAAACTCTCTCTTTTCTCTCCGATAATCATTTTCCATCTTATTTTAGTTTTGTCTTTTTTAGAGCCATGTACAGACCATATGAAAAAGATCAGGTTGTTGAAGAAATGTCTCATATTATTGGAATGGTTGATCTTAAATCAAAGTTAGTAGACATTGTTCATTTGCTTGAGGATGTGTACTAGTACATATCGGATGCAGACAATTTGCTTCCTATTTATAAATTTTGTCCAAATACAAGAAATAAAGATCCGATAAACAGAATTGAAGGTAATCCTTTTGGTGAACAACTTTGGTATTCACTTTGTGAGTTGACTGTGAAAGAGAAGTACTGTGAAGAAGGTGAATTTTATAATCAACGTTTAACCATGTCACACATATGGAATTCAGGTTGTGGTCATTGCAAAGTGCAGTTACTTTTGTTCAATATTTTGCTTGGTGAGGTTTGTGATTGATGTTTTGCAGTTTTATTGAATTTAGTACGAAATTGAAACATTTGGTAGTTTAAGTTTTGTAATTTCTAGACTTTATGTTGAATGGAATATTATTGTTTGCTGTTGATCAAACTAAGATGAAGAATGTGTGGTAATATATATGTTTTGAACATGTAAATGAAGTTAATTTGGTATGTAGTCCAAGATAGATTTTGGCATACAATATTTTGTTACAATAAATAAAGATATGATAGAGATAACAATTATATAATTATAGATTTTGTGATGTCAAAACCACAATTACAAATTAGGCAGAATACATAATTGGGCATATTTTGGCCAGAATCAATTAAGCCATAGGACGATAACCTTAAAGTTGTTAGATGTGGTAAGTTTGTAACAGCAAAGAACTTACGAAATCCTCGAGTCTCCAAATTTGTGGTCATTGAAACCATCATTGTGAAACTATAGTTTTCATGAGTATCATGAGATATTAGTTATAATAAAAGTGTAACTCACATAGTTTTTAAATCTACATGTGGGTTATTACATCCAATTTCATTAAACTACAACTACATATGTGCAATTCATAGGCCATGAGTTGATACTATGATTAGGTAAGTACCTTAATGGAATCACCCAAGGAATTAATACATAAGCCCAATGTTATCTTCAGTCGATAATTATCAAAAATTATAACAATTCAGTAATACCAAACATGGCAAATGCCATGTTTGCAATGATACGTCTTAAAGTGAAATCCATGCCAAAACAATTGGCGACTGTATCAATATTACATTCTTTGTTGAAAGCATAAGTTAAAAACATTGGAATATCGGCAGACACGCAAGCATGGTCATGAAATGTTTTCACTCGAATTCATCTCCATTCCATTATTCCCGAACTAATTTCCCTGGACGTTCTCTGCATCAAGAAAAAAAACATTTGTATCTTTAAATGTGTGTATTTAAATGGAGGTAAACAATCAGTTAAGTATAAACCAAAAATAGTTTATGTAAGTTCAGCAATATGTTGATTGTTGGGATTGCAATAATAGTAAATTACTACTATACTAAAATAATGAGGCAGTTATATAACCAATAACAAGAACAAGGCAATAGCACCAATAACGAAAACAAAACACGAAGGTCGTAAAGAAAAAATAATCAGCAACTGTAAAAGAAAAATAAGAGGAGAAAAAAAGCTTAGCGTAATGAAGCTTTCAATCACAGCTGAGTCACCAATCTCTCGAGAGGAAGAGGTTGTTCTTGAAGAGTTTATTGCCCTCACTTACTGTGTTCAGAGACTGCAATAACCCTCCCAGGATAAAACAGCAACAGCACACTGGTTCACAGCAACTCAATGTACAAACAGCGATCAGACCTCGGTCGCCAAAACCTATGCTTATCTGTATAATTTTGCTGGAGAGAAAAAGAGGAAGATGATAGCTAGGGTTTTACGTATGTATATTTCAACGTATTTCAACATCTTTATTCTAAAATGTTTTATTCTGTATATATATTACATCCCAAAACATAACTGAATATGTTATATTAATTAAATAAATTAACTGACTTAAATGCATTTAATGAATACTTTCAGAATCAGAAACAGCCCATCCCCGGTGGATAATGCTTAGTACACCGATGGATAATCCATACATTATACACCGATGGATAATGCTCACTTAGTACCCCGGCGGATAATGTACACTTTGTACCCTGATGGATAATGCACACTTTGTACCCCGGTGGATAATGCACACTTTGTACCCCGACGGATAATGTACACTTTGTACCCCGACGGATAATGTACACTTTGTACTCCGACGTATAATGTACACTTTGTACACTTTTTACGTATGTATATTTCAACGTATTTCAACCTCTTTATTCCAAAATGTTTTGTTCAGTATATATATTACATCCCAAAACATAACTGAATATGTTATATTAATTAAATAAATTAACTGACTTAAATGCATTTGATGAATACTTTCAGAATTAGAAACAGCCCATCCCCGGTGGATAATGCTTAGTACACCGATGGATAATCCATACATTGTACACCGATGGATAATGCTCACTTAGGACCCCGACGGATAATGTACACTTTGTACCCCGATGGATAATGCACACTTTGTACCCCGGTGGATAATGTACACTTTGTACCCTGACGGATAATATATACTTTGTACCCCGACGGATAATGTACACTTTGTACTCTGACGGATAATGTACACTTTGTACTCCGACGGATAATCAGTTCAGTGTATTTTGTACCCCGATGGATAATCAATTCAGTGCATTTTGTACCCCGGTGGATAATGCACACTTTGTACCCCGGTGGATAATCAGTTCAGTGCATTACTCCAAATCCTGATATTTAGATTCAATATTCATATTAAAAAAAATATAATAAGTCAGTAAATATTATAATTAAACATTAAGTAAACTTCCTCGCTTACTTAATCAATGTGGGACAAACCCACACAACCCTTTTCAAACTACTAACTTCAACTCAATTTCTTTATGGATTACACTAAGAAAATGACTTAGATCCAAACATGAAAGTTTAAGTCCTCATTACAAAGAACAACCTCCAATAATTAGATTTAGGAAATTACATTAAGAACATGTCTAAAACATGCCTCAAACTTTCTATTTTATAACACAATGATCGTCAATTAATATGACCATACTCTATAACAGAGTTTCTATTATTAGAGTTCTCACCAGGCTTTGGGCTCTGATGTGCAAACATCCTTTGCACTCCATCTTTGTCAAAAATGACAGCATCAAACCGACCAGCTTCCCAGTTGGTGAACACAATAAAATCTCCCAGGTTAAGTTGAATATATGATGGAATTTTATAGAGACCAAAGAACCTTTTGTCATATTTGGAAAAATAACCTGTAAACACTGTATCCAAAGGGAAACAGTAGAGAACAACATCGGGAATATGCTTGCCAAAGCGTGCCACGAAAGAATGTGGAATATCCTGTATCAAAAGTTAAAACATAGTTATCCTATGTATTTCAATTATGTAAATATAAAGTTTTGCCCGATTAAATTATTTTACAAGTTTATAAGAAAATAACTTACAACTAAGCCATCATAGATTGTATTTTCATTAGCTTCAATTAAAATCTTCCATCCAGCTCCAGCAACATTGGCTGATCATGTTTGTAAAAAGTATAATTACAATCATGACTTAAAATAATGCAATGTTCAACCATGTAGTGAAGAGCATATTAGACTTTTACCTCGCTTGGCCACATAGGAAATCGGTTTTTCTGGTATGATATACTCTATTTCACATCCCGTCTTATCAAAAATGTGACCCCGAAAATTTCCTTCACCTTTGTAGCAGAGAAGAAGTTTACAACCAATGCCTCTTTTGAACAAATTGTTGAGTTCCCAAACTCAGTTAAGCTTTCCCTGTTTTTCTCATAAGAGAATTGTAGATGTTGGCCATTTGGTAGCATTATTAATCCATTACCTGGAAGATTTTCACCATATGTAGAAACAATGGAGAGTGGTAATTTCTGAAGACATAAGCAAATACTTAACAGGAATACTCAATTATGATAGTCAGTACATGTATTGGGACAATTGAGTAAGTTATTTACCAATTCATCCATGAGAGGTTGCATTGTGGCATCGATCTCAATGATGAATGCTGGAATGTTAACAGACTCACAGTTTTGCTGCTGAGATGGAATATTATACATAAGTATAATTAGTAACAACAAATTATTAAGTTTAATTGGCCAATTAGCGAGACCTGTGCAATATAACAATTGTAATGTTATTGTATTTTTGGCTTCTAATCCAAGCGTGATCATTTTGTTAATGGATTACAGAATATTGAAGTAGCTCTTGATACTGTGAATCAGGTCAAATGTAAAGTCCAGCCGCAATGCTAAACATCTCTTAATACAATCATGGCAGACACTATTACAAATCAATACAGCAGAGTTGAATATGTATAATGGTTGTCCCAGTAGTAAACCAATATAACCAAAATCACAACATACACTGCTAGGCAAAATATATTAAGACTACCAACGACATAGTTAAAAGAATTGGATTGATTTTTCACCATATAAGTCAACATACAATATGACGATACTGTATGAAAAAATACCCAATATTAATCGATACACAATGTTATCATGAGATTACATTGTCAATCCTAAACTAATCTTAAAAACTATGTTCATAGAATCATAAATGTAGGCTATTCACTATACATATTTGTATATTAACATAAGCATGATTGAACAAATCGAAGACTGTAAACATCTATTAGATATTGATATTCAATCATCAGGTTCCTAATTGAAGGATAGAGTAGAAACATACCTCCATGACAACTGTTGAATGATCTGATGGAAAAGTTATCAGCCGATGCTCCGTGCAGAGTTGGATTGCGGTTTAGTTGTAGTATTCACTTTGAATGGGGTTTTGCATGCAAGGGTTTATTTTGATCAATAAATCAAAAACTATTGAACCGCTAAAAAGTCAAATAGCACGCATCTCTATATGTAATAATGATTTGTGTTTAATTAGTTGGAAAGATGTAATAAAAGAATTATAAGTTATTACATAATTATGAATATTAAGTAAGATTACATAATTTAGTTACATAATTATGAATATATTAATAATTTAAAAATAACATTTAAAAGAGCAAGTAAATATCATTTATCTACTAACAAAAAAATATTTATTATTTTTAGAACAATATACTGCAATCTTATCATAAAAGTTAATAATTCATGAATTATTTTTCCCAATAAGTTTATTTAACTGAATATGTCCTTATTACGGTTTATAAATAATACTATTTATTCGAGAATTTTAATTTCTCAATATTATGTTATTAAGTTTTCAGTTTTGTATTTTACGCCATTATATCTTCACAATACACAGTTCAAATAACCAGAATTCGTAATAGAGTATTATGTGTCAATTTGTTATACATGTTCACTCATCTTCCCATGCTAAAAATAAAATTGATTTTTTTAATTCTTTGCCGGATTATATATATTTTGCAATAAAATATTTTGTAAGTGTAATTTGATTAAAAAAAATAATAGACGTCTAAAACAAACATAGATATTTTAATTAATTAATGATCAACAAATTATTTTGAATTAAAATATTGTTATCAAATTTTTGTACATATTTTTTTTATCGTAGATATCCCGCAGCCACTACTCTTCGGGTGCGCACTGGGTAAACATTAAGGGCTCACGCAATAGCCGGCAAACCAGGTGAATGAAGTTAAAGCGCATTTAAGCGACAGACTCTGAAATGCTCTTAATACTGATTACTTTGAGCTAGTTAATATGCATAATAAGTTTAACTTTTATTTTCTACGCCATAATATCATCGCAATATTATGCCCATATAAGAATAACAAAAAAACAATGATTCTTTGTTAAACAATATGCTGCAATCTTAACATAGAAGTTGACAATTCGTGTTTTTGTTACAAAAAGTTTATTTAACTAAATATGCCCTTATTACGGATTATAAATATTACTATTTATTCAAGATTTTTAATTTCTTAATATTCTATTATTAAGTTTTAAATTTTGTATTTTACGGCATAATATTCTCACTATACACATTACTAAGGTCCTTCGACTTTAATAAACTATTATGTGTCCTTTTGTTATATATGTTCACTTATCTTCCCATGCTAAATTTGTAATAGTTTCCAATATACAATTGGTATCGTTTTCGTTATTTGGAGCCGGATTATATATATTTTTGCAATTTTTTTTAATTATAATTGGATTAAAAATAATAATATACGTCTAAGACAAATGTAGATATTTCAATTAATTATTGATCAACACAATGTTTTGAAATAAAATATTATTATGAAATTTTGGTACATATTAAATTGTCAACTGTGGATATTTTAAGATTTAATATGCTCTTACGACGGATTACAGATATTACTGCTTATTCGAGCTAATTAATATGTAAAATAATTTTTCTTATGAAGTTTTGACATTTGTATTTCACGCTATAATATCATCACAATGCAAATTACAAATAACCATTGACTTTAATAGACATGCATAATCTGAAATTGTTAATAAATTAAAATGTGTAATCGGCTCACTTACATGTTCACTGTATGGGTATATGAATATGATATGTTATATTGTAATAATAAATTTCTACTATCCACGTCAATCGTTTTGTTGGTAAAATAATATTCTTGACAGATTTGCATAAGTAATTACCAAGTTATAAATCAATGTATTATTATGCTTTCGATCAAATCTACAAAATGAATTGATTAAGCCTCCTATTATGAACTTCTAAGGTTGAAAAATATAGTGTATGTGTACTTGATACTAATTAATTGTGGAAGATTTTAGGTCTACTTTACACTTAATTCCTTTTTTTCAATAATAGGACAATGATATTCAATAATCGTCAATCATTATGTTCACGATTATGTGCAACAACTAATAATTTGATTTATGAAATCATCTAAAGAAAATTAACAATTAAAATATACATATTTTGGTACAATCAAATTATCAAGAAGTATCATATTCTCACTGCACGATTGACTTTACATATTTCAGAGTAACTAACTTCATTCCATATTAATAGCCTGACATATCACATATAATAACTTTGGCGGCATAAAACATGTAATCTGATCATATCTCTAAATTAAAGTTGTAGATATGCATCTAAATCTTTTTCATAGCATTTTGTTTTAATTCTGATATTGTCATAGTTGTTCATGTATTATAACTCTGAGCTGCAGAAGAAACGTTGCATACCACATCTTCCAAGCATCATGGGTTAGTATTCTACATACAATTTGTATTACATGGTGAACGATTATGAATTCTGGAGTTTACTATTATGTTCTCTTTTAATATATATTTTAAAATTCAATTCTTTCAGCTCTAGTTATAGTTCATTCGCTTTCTTCACTGGACATTTACAACCGAAACTTGAGGATAAGAGTTCGAGTCACAAGATTGTGGCATACTAATAATAGAGAAGGAGTCTTTGTTGGATGTAATTTGATTTTTTTCGACCCTCGGGTAAGTGATGTTTAAAACAGATTATTTTACGTTATCACGTTTACAATTGCGAGTATACTATTGTAACCTACATATTTTCCTGTTTGTAAGAATGATCATATGCAGGCTTTTGTGAGAGCTGATATATGGAACTCTCTTGACAACACTATTGTTGAGGGTCAGATGTATGAAATAACAAATTTCATTACTACCCACGCATCTGGTATCTTGAGGCCTGTTCGTTCTGCGCTAAAATTTGTTTTCACACCTTTAACCACAGTCCAAACTATGTATCCAAGCGACTTAGACCGGATTTTCATAGAGAGGCACAATTTTGAATTTGTCAGTTTACCTCAGTTGCCTATAAATCCTGAATCTTATGCTCTCGATAGGACATTCGTCATAGGTATCAATAAATTTCATATGCTTTATACTAACACAACAATGTAAAAAGTGCATTTATTTTAAGTATATGACATTGTTCTTTATCATATATTATAGGAGTTGTTGCTGATCTCCAGCCAAGGGTGAACATTGAGACAATTTTTGGAGCTCAGCCTCTTATACGATTCAATGTTACTCAAGGACCAGAGTACGAATTAACTTACACTTGTAGAAATTTATTGAACTAATGTATCTACTTAAATTTAAATTTTGTTCATTTCTATGTATTTTGTTACAAGTGTTTCTTTCAAAGTGGATATACGGGGTGCATTGACTGAAAGTATGACTTCATTGTATGAAGATGGTGAAGAGACACCGCTCATTATTGTTTTGTCAAGTGCCAAAGTTATCATGTACAAAGGTTAAATTTATGGAGTTAAGATAGTTTATTATATTATTTACTTAGACAAGCACATTGTACGTTTGTAACATGTTATTTTTTGTTGTTAAGGCGTCGCTATTATCACTAATACTCCGGCCTCCAAATTCTACATTAACCCCGGAGTACAGGAGGTTTTTAACTTTAGGCATTGGTATGTGTAAAAATATTATTTTGAAAACTTTGTACGTTAACTATTTTTGGGTATAAATCTCTTAATACATTTATGTGTGTTACAGGCTTGAGGGCATGGGATATGATGGTGCCGATAGTGATTGATGAATTAAATAAGGTAAATATAGCATTTGTTACAGAAGTAATGTCCCATAAGATTGAACACAAGTGACTAGATATATGAAATTAAATATTGTAACATATTTCTTATTGTTTCCTTTGCAGGAGGAGAGAGTCGAAGGTGGTTTTTGATATTTGGAAAGAGAATGCATTGCACAGATATCGCATGAAAGAAAAATTTTTATTTCAATCAGAATTTTCGTTAAGGATATCTAAATAAGTTTTAGAGACAAGTCATTGTTTATGTTTAAAAATTTATGTTGGATTTGTAGATGGTTTGAATGTATGCCCTTGCTGATTTCTGCTTATTGTTGGAGTTCCCTAGCCTTATTATCATCCTGTTCATTTTCAGCATTTTGTACTGCATCTTCTATATTCAAATCAACCGACTCTTCATTGTTCGCATGATTATCTAACACAGCATGTTTGTTCTGTGTTTAACTATTTAAATGGATTGCTCAAATCCCTGATTGTAACATTTGATGCTTAATATTTTCTCAACGTTAAATTGTATAAACTTAGTAAATGGTTTTAGATAATATTGAAAGAAAATCATGAGACACGAGATGCATAACAAAACAGACTTAATCATGTCTGATTGCCTTCTACTTTTGGTATTTTAACTTAAAAAATGGTAACATCAAATTGACGAATCACAAAATCTAAGTAGAATTAAAAGTAAAATATTTATCATATTTTGTCTTAAATCCCGTTCCTGTTAAGCTTTTAATTGTTGCAATAGATGTTTAGGAAGAATCACTACCGAAAATATTGTACTAGGAGATTTATTCTAATTTAAAGGTCGTAGACATTGTTATACCATGTGAAGTTATTATAATTATTTTCAGAATATTGGATTACTTATGCAGAATCCAAATCCTAACAAACTCATATGTAAAGATTACGCCAACTGGATTAACATCAATCATGTACCTAAATCCATGGTTGACATAGTAATCCTTCTACATATATGGTTAACATATGTTCTATGAGTGTTTAAATTGTGTAGCCTTTTAATAATCATTTGGTTGTTGTTCATCTTTGTCATGGCCGGCATGGAAAATAATCTTGCATCAGTTGATAGCACTAGGACTGATTGGAGGGTTCGTGTACGTATTACTCGGATGTGGCCTTCATTTTCTGGCAGTCAACAATTCCGAGGTGTTAATCTAATTTTGATTGATTCTGAGGTAATGTCGTTCAGTTTATAAAGTAGTAGTATATGATCAATGTTTATATAGAAGAGTTTTTTAATTAGCCAATGTTATGCAGGATTGTCACGTCTTTACATTTGTGAATCGTGTGATTTGGCATGATGTTAGCAATATCATACTTGAAGGAAATGCATATGATATTCACAACTTTATAGTAATGGAGCCTGCAGGACTTTTGAGACATGTATCTTCTGATAAGATTATTGTTTTCGCACATGATACCATTGTCCATCCTGTTCCTTTTGAAATAAATACCATTCCAAGGCACAAGTTTGAGCTTAAGACTATTCCTAAGATTTCTGAACTTGCAATGTCACTTTCTGAACATGAGGTCCTTGTACATGCTATAGGTATTTCTGTATCTTATCACATAATTGTTTTTATTTAAAATGATCCTTTACAAATTCTAATTAGATGACATTGCATAGATATTGTTGGCATGGCTCAAAATATTGAACCAATAAAGCAAGTTTATACACGGTTTGGTGAGAAAAAGTTTCTTCGTTTTGAGTTATTTGATGGCAGGTAAGACCATGCTTTCCCAATAAATATAGTTTCGATCAGTGTTTTCCAATGCCAATATGATTGTCTATCTTTGTTTCCATATCAGCAACATGGTTCAGATTTGTGCTTGGGATCAATTTACTGATGATGTAGCAACGGCGCTAGAAGGAAATATTGTGTATATTCCAATAGTGATCTTGACAACTAGGGGTGTACACGGTTTGGCCAACCCGACCAATCCAAACCGAACCGACCCTATTTCGGCCGAACCAAACCGATTTTTTTTAACCCGATATATAGTTGGGTTGAAAAAATGTCAACCCGATTTAATTGGGTTGGATATGGTTTTCGAAAATTTTAAACCAATCCAACCCAACCCGATTCAAATATATATGTACATGCTAATAAGTTAATCCAAAATTATGGTTAGGCTATTTACATAGATCCATATATTTCTAACTCTAAATTTAACTTATAACCTCCGTGTTCATAGTTCATTTCGTAACAACAATAGATGTTTGATTAGTGTTATATTTTTTTGCATTAATGATTCATTCCAATATTTAAAGCGTAAGCAATATTATTAGTACTTTTGATGTCGAAAATTAGATGCTTAAGATTATTCAATATAGAGGATTGTAATATTGTTTTGAACTATTTTCAAGTGTTTTAAACTTTGAAACCTTATATTTTATTATAATTTTTTATATTAATTTTGTATATTTAATAAACCGATCGAACCGATCCAAACCGAACCAAACCGAAGTATACAAATTGGTTTGGGTTATAAATTTAAACGGTTTGGGTTGGGTTGAAATTTTGAAAACCCGAACTAATTGGGTTGGGTTGCTAAATTCTCCCAACCCGCCCAACCCGATCCGTGTACACCCCTATTGACAACAATGAGGCCACTAATCCATAATGGTTCCATTTACTGTCAATCTACATATCTTTACTAGAAACTATAATTGTTTTTCATGGTGAAAACTAACTCTTATTGGTAAATTGCTTCTAATAGGTTCACTACAGATAAGAAGTTCATCATGTTCACAGATTTATTTCAATATTAATCATCCGGCTGTTGAGGTGTTGAGGCAAAGGTATAAACACTTTTTGGGTAATGTAAATTTTTAGTACTGGGAGAGATATAAACATGATTGAATTGTATAAACTCTAATAAACATGTTGTGTACTATTGTGTCTACAGCATACTTGGTGGAGCAATCTAAATAAACTACTTTTGGCGTGAAGTCTTCCCTACACATTTGCAATCAATTTATTCATAATAAGATTTAGCCAGATTGTGTTCTGGAATGTCTGCTATTTTGCATTACATTTGATTTTTTGTCATCTAAAAGATGATTGTTTTGAGATTTTAGTATTCAGCCAAACTTTCTCTTATGAATTGGAATAAATTTTAATGTAGACTCATATGAATGTTTTACTCATCTAATCATTTGTTATATGTCATTGCCGAAATCAATGTTTACTTATGACATGTGAATATAATTTTAAATGTTGCTATTACAAATGGGAATAACATACAAAATAAATGATACTCTTTTCCATGTTGATTGGAAGACAATGTTGCAATTTGAATATAGATAACAACAATGTTCACTTTGATCCAATAATCTTACAAACACTTTCTGCAGAATAATTTTGTCACTAATTTATAGTAACGTTGATTAAACATTAACACACTAACATTCTTCTAATAATACACTGGAATATGAATCATATATTGTGACCATAATCATCCACTAATATGCGAATTCTACCAATTGCTTCAATCAACTGACCAGCCGGGCCATTCAAATTAGCAAGATGCTCCTTCCACCCATCGCCAAAATTTCGAAAGCCATTCACCATCTCTGCAGCATTTAGTTTCAAGGTTGTCTCATGACCACGTAGGGAGGTGGACGTATCACCTAGGAATCTGAGTGCATTTCCCATATAAGATGGTGGAATTTCGTCACTGCTTTGGGATGATTCTCCACGTGTTTTCCTTGATCCATTCTGCAAAATATCTTCTATATTACTGTAAAGGATATAGATAAAATTATGAAGCAAACGTCCAGAAATTGGTAAGACATGAAAATAAACAGACATGTAAAGAATACTTTAACTGTTCCTGGAGGCCAACCGAACAAGCAAACAAATCAGATTGCCTGCTTTCCATGGATGCATACAACTCTGTGAAGAAAATATTTGAATCTTCCAGATCAGTGTTGAAATCTGCGCAAGTGACAGCCAATTGGTTCAACTCCTCCATTGCCAAATTTTTAATCCCTGACCATCGTTTCCTCTTTACACTGCGTGAAGTCATTTTTCACGCTATATAAGAGAAGGTGTAAGAGATGGTGTTTGTGTTAATGTGATTGTATGTGTGAGGCCATGTACCTTTCCCTTATATAAGCATCAAACTTTGATAACTTCCTGTTCTATAATGTGCAGTTAATTAACTGCAAGTCAGTTACCTAAAACTTTGGTAACTGCAAGTCTCCATAACTCTCATCATAAACAGTTCTCTGTGAGTGAGTCTTTGACAACCAACATATAATTCCCAATTCATCATCAAAATACTCACAAATGTAAAAATTTATGACCAAATGTAAACAGGTTTAAATATGAAACACAAAAAGACTTTTATGACGAAAAGTACTATGACACAAACGCATAAACCATTCTTATGTTTTTGGTATCATACGGAGAAAATAGTAAGTGCTTATGATTTTACATCGAAACTATCATCAATCTCAATTACTTCTTCAGAACATGAAGGAAACATGAAATCTTCAAAGCAGTATGTTCCACAACAATGACGAAGGTGATTCACGCATGCCGTATCATAAACAGAAATCTGGAAGTCTGAATTACCGTAATATTTATAAAACATAATATAACCCTCACATACAACATACTTTCGTAAAAACTGATTCATCCCATAAATCTTCTTCTCCGCAAAACAGAATTTAAATTTTGCACTCATCCCACCACCGAGAAAAATCTTTAAGCTATTGGCAAGTTTTGTACCATGAAGACAGTAAAACACATGTGGTACTTCCTGCATAGTAAGATTATCAATTACTGCAAGAACTCATTTTAGTGATTGACTCCTTATAAAACAAGAACAAAGTACAAACATACCAGTTCCCCGAACTGTAACGTATGATCTGTAATAACCTTGAAAATTTTGGCATAATGCTCAACATCATCTGCCTCACCTGTTAAAATGCAACATGGGAAACAATTTCAAAATCTCAGGTTTTTAAATAGAAGCTGTTAATGACAAGATACATCCATAAGTTCCATCTTTTGGAATGATGGATTCATCAAAAACACATATTTTAAACTTCAGTGCTTTATCAGTATGGTAGAGAGCAATGGTATCATTAATTTTAATTTGTGTATCTCGAATGAACCAATTCCACTCATTAGTAAAAAGAACTGCGTCAGTAACCCATTTTACATGTATAGGCCATTCTTGATCCTCAAAACAAAATGTAATGACTAGAGACTTTTCACATAACCCCAATTTGTCGCAAGTATCTGAATTGATAACCTAGAAGGAACAAAACTATTAGAGACAACACATTAAAAAAATGACAATGTTTTAAAATAAATTTTTAAATATGGACGTCTATTTGTTACCTCTCTAAATGATGTGCCCAACAAATGTTTGCCTTCAATAAGTATGTGCTCAACAGTGCAGAAATTAGTTGTAGCATTACAACAAAAAGTGGTACTCAGTCTTTCTAGCTCGGTATCAGTCCAGGTCAAGTCAGAATCCCATGCCACTTCTGTATATTTCATTTCCACCGCATACGGATTATATACTTGAAATTTGAACTGCGCTCCTCCTTCATATTCTAGTAGAACCATATGGTAGGGCTTCATTAAGTAGAAATTTATCATATCAGACAGATTTTCGATGCTCTTAGAGTTTCTCGGATATTTTCCCGTCCAAACAATATTCAAGGGTCCTAACAACTTAACCTCACCACGGAGGTGACTTTCATAGTTTACATAAAATGGCAATGCCAGAAACTGCATTATTTGAACAAAGTAAGCAAAACAGATACTCTAATATATAACAATTACAATTATCATATAATGAGCAATTGAACTTTAACAAAGTACAGAGCTACATTCTAACGCATACCAATTCCCCATTTCTGTAAAAATCACCCATATTTGTACAAACAAAACATATCTGAACTTCTTTTATATCCATTCTGCATCAATTTACATTCAACGATCAATCGAACATCAAATTATTATTCTAACAATGAGAATACGTAAAACATAATTGAACAACTTACTTCTTTCGGAATGAGTACCCCCGATGAAATGGTATGGATTAGTTATTGTACTGAATGCAACACTTCAAGCTCTAAGCATAAATTACTTGAATCAGCTTCAAATTGAAAGAGAGAGAGTGTGAATTGTGAATTTTAAGTGAGTTTTGTTTGTTTCAAATTGAGAGTGTATGAGTTGTAATTGAGCTATGCTAATTTGCTTTTTCTTTTTGTTTTTCGAATATGTTTGTGTATTATTCAACTATTTTGTCCATCCTAAAAATCTAATTTTAAATGTTAAATTCATATTTTACTTTTCCTTATAAATTGAATGGAAATATAAATGCTCTATTAACGTATTTTAATTAAAATCAAAAAATTCTATAATTATGCTTTATATCAATACAGTACATAAGTTTAGAAAATCTTTAATAACTTGCCGCTGTACATACTTTTTTAGATGCAGAATATGTGATGTCATCTAAGAATGAATGTGAGTGTTGTATTGTATGTATATCTTTTTTTCATTAAATTAAATCACATTATTTAATTTTGGTATTGTCTAAACTATTCATGGTAATATTATTTGACAGAGTTTTACCTAAACTCGACACCATTATATTTCAGTGAAAAATAAACTATTCAAATGGTAAAAATATTCATTTGGTGCAAATCGTAAAAATTAATAAAAAAAATTGCTAGCATGCGTAGCTGACTCATCAAACTGGAAAGGTCATTTTACGTTCCCAGTTACTAATATACAATAAAGACAATTAACCAACAAAATTCATTTTGCACATAATTTATAATTACAATACTGAATTATACTTTATTCACTTAATCACGTCACGAAAATCCCAGTCGCTACAGTATGGATTGCTCAAATGCATGATTATAACAACTGATATAAAATATTCTATCAACTCAAACTCAATCCCCAAGTTTTAAATATAATTCATTTCATCTATTAATGTTAAATCATTATATGTTTACTTAATAGTTATTTGATTTTATGATATGAAGAACATGCATGGATGAATGAAATCAGATTCGAACAATTACTTAATCACTCATCACTAATGTTCAACAAAATTAAAGATATCCACAGAAGTATCATATGTAATACCATATGTGGAAAAAAAATCAATGATGTAAGGGTGCATATAGAGGAGGAAGTAACAAAATGAACCTGGTGAATAACAATAATACCTCCGTTTTTTATTCAAGTGATAGTTACTCTGTAGTTGTAGTAAAAATAAAAACTAAAACTTTTTGGTTCCTGATAAAAGAATAGGAGATGTGTCAATTGTATTTCAATTTGGCCACAATTTGGTATCTATACATTTTTTTCATAAAATTAAACCACATTAAGTAATTCATGTTATTTGTCTAATTTGAAAATTTTGTTTTCCTCTTATATATTAGCAACAAAAAAATTTAACTAACATCATATCGCAACTATTCGTTGCAATATTAGTTGAGATACTTTTATCTAAACTCAACAGCATGATTTCCAGCTAAAAATAAAATATTCAAATTATAAAAAGAAATAGTAAAATAATTTATTTGGTGATAATCGTAAAAAATAATAAAAATAATTTTTTTGGCTAGCACGCGTAGCGCGCGGGCAGAGGTCCCTAGTTTGATGATAAGTTAAACAAAATACTTAAGTAGAAAACTAGTGTCTATAGCCTCAACGGATAAGACCACTTTGGCTATCCGTTGATGGAGTAGCTTTACTTAGAAATAAGTTTAGTATTGTAGCACATTTCAGTCTTTGTAAATGAGTTATAATTCTTAGAAGTTGTAGGAAATTATAAGTCATGTTGACTACTAGTGGATATGCAAATAGGAGGGCTAATTGTAAATATTTCATGCCTTGTAATTTTGTATAAATGAAGTAGTATCAACTGGTAAATTAAAGGCCTTCAACGGATGAGAAACAAAGCCTCAACGGATGTCTCTAAAGCTTCAACGAATAACATCCATCAACGGATAAGTACATCAACGGATAAAGCTTCAACTGCTAAAGCATCAACGGATAAGAGCATCAACGGATAAAGCCACCAACGGATGAAAGCTTCAATGGATGCTCAGTTCCATAGCAGTTGATAGTGATAATTCATAAGCTGACAGAGGCACATGGGTTGACAGAGACAATTGGAATGTGGTAGCCTCTTGGAGGAATCAAGAAAAAACAGCATTTCCATTCTGGTGCAAACAAGGAAGTATTCAAAGATTCACAAATTATCTTAGATTGCATTGGATAGAGAAATGAAGAAGAAACATGTGAAGGACTATTTTATAATTATATTTTATCTTTGTTTTCACTTGTAAAACTTGGTGATATATAAACCAAGTTGCAGCTAGTAATTAGGTGTGAATTTTCAAGAGCTGTTTAGAAAAATTCAGAGAGAAAATCATCTAGTTTATACTAGGAAGCAGCTGTGAACAATTCGTTGTATCACAGATTTTCTGAAATACACATCTCTGGTGGAACAACAAATCCATCAGAAAAGTTTTAAAAGCTTCTGTGTTCTTTACATTTGTGTTTTGAATATACATCTGTCTGCACTTGCTTAAAGCAATTCACACACATCTGTTCATTATACACCTAGCCTTTGAAACTGCTCAAAACTTTAAAAAGTTTTGAGATTTACATTCAACCCCCCTTCTGTAAATCTCATTGTTAGTTCCTTGGGAATAACAATTGGTATCAGAGCTAACTCTTGACATACAAAGAGTTTAAAGATCTATTCTACTAACATCATGAGTAAGAAGGATATTGGAGTGAAGATTCCAATCCTGGAAAGGGATAATTATCATCACTGAAAAGTGAAGATGCATTTACATCTTCTCTCTCAAGATGAAAGCTACATAAACTGCATTGAGAATGGTCCTCACATCCCTCATAAAGTGGCCACAGCTGCTACTGCCACAGTTGCTGTTGGATAGTCTATTCCCAAGCCAAGAGCAGAATGGACTCTTGAAGATATTGAAGAGGTTCACAAGGACAAGAAGGCCATGAACATTCTGTTTAATGGCCTAGACAAAGATATGTTTGATAATGTCATTAACAGCCTCTCTGCTAAGGATATTTGGGATATTATACAACTTATCTGTGAAGGTACTGAGCAAGTTAGAGAAAATAAAATGCAGCTTCTCATTCAACAATATGAATATTTTCATTCTGAAGAAGGAGAATCATTGAATGACACTTTCAATAGATTTCAGAAACTGTTGAATGGATTGAAGTTGTATGGCAGAGTGTACCAAGTCAAGGATTCCAACTTAAAATTTCTAAGGTCTCTACCAAAGGAATGGAAGCCTATGACTGTTTCACTAAGGAATTCTCAAGATTATAAGGACTTCACACTTAAAAGATTATACGGAATTTTGAAGACCTATGAACTTGAGATGGAGCAAGATGAGCTGTTGGAGAAGGGAAAGAGAAAAGGTGGATCAGTTGCACTTGTAGCTGAAAATGAGAGAACTGAAGCCAGGAATGAAGAAAAGACAATGTCAAGTCTCAAAATTGGCACTAGCAAATCATAATCAAGCAAGGGAAAGAGCAAGCAGCTGAGGTTGAAGACAATTCCAATCAAGATGACTCTGATGATGTTGATGAACATCTGGCCTTTCTGTCCAGAAGATTTGCAAAGATGAAATTCAAGAAAAACACTAGAACCACTAAGCCAAACAAGAACATGGTGGACAAGTCTAAGTTCAAGTGTTATAACTGTGGCACAAGTGGACACTTTGCAAGTGAGTGCAGAAAGTCAACTTCTGAAAAGAAGAAATTTGAGCAAGTGGATTACAAAAAGAAATATTTTGAATTGTTCAAACAAAAGGAAAGGGCTTTTCTGACTCAGGAAAATGACTGGGCAGCTGATGGAGCTAATGAAGATGATGATATGGAATATGTCAACTTAGCCCTGATGGCTAATTCTGATGAGAATGAAACTAGTTTATCAAGCAACTAGGTAATTACTACTGACCTCTCTCAGCTTTCTAAAGATGAATACAATGAAGCTATAAATGATATGTCTACTGAATTGTATCATTTACGTGTTTCCCTTAAATCACTAACTAAAGAGAACATGAGAAATAAAGAGAATAATCTGTTCTTAAGTGATAGGAATGCTATGTTAGAGGGTAAGGTAATTGAGCTTGAAAAGATTAAAATCAAATGTTTTTCCAGTTGAGAGTGAACTAGAAGAGTCTATTTAGAAAGTAGAAATTCTTTCTAAACAACTAGAACGTGAGCAAGAGGTAATCAAGGCCTAGAAAACATCTAGGAATGTTAGTGCTCAAATTGTCAAAGTTCAAGGAATTGAATCATTCTGTGAGAATACCTGGAAGAAAAACAAAAAGGAAATGGAATTGGTTGATGGACTGTCAACGGATGTGGAGTCAACGAATGATGAAATTCATCCGTTGAAGGAAGAAAAGGAGCATCCGTTGAAGGCTCATCAGTTGAAACAGGCAAATGATTCTAAAAAGGATAATTTGAAAAATCTCAGTAAAAAGTTTGGTTCAACTTCCAAGAACTTTGTCAAAGAAGAAGCTAGCACATCCAAAGATGCTAGTAAGGTGAATATAGGACACATGACTTTAGATCAGTTAAAGAATAGGCTTAAGTTGGTTGAGGATAAAAAGGAAACCAAAAGAAAATCCAATAGAAATGGGAAGGTAGGGATTAACAAACATAACAATTACACACTGTTATGGATAAAAAGCTAAGGTTATTACTTGTTGTATTTAATACTAAGATTCGGGAGCTCAAGGCCTTTAATGGCTGCTCTCGTGTTTCGTGACTCAATCTGCCTTTACGAGATGCCTACGTATCTCTGCGAATTAGAGAATCAAGCCAAAAAACGTAGTTCTGATTGGTGGGGGTGAGACCCCTTATATAGATGTTGGTGGTCCTTGAATTGGACTTGGTATAGGAGACTTGGTGGGCAAGTCTCATAGTTAGAATGGACTTTGGAGTCTAGATAGTAGGAAACTGATCCCTTATCCTTTTAGGTCCCCTTGAGGCTTATCTATAAAGATTTATATCCTTATCAAGACTCTTCTCAACAGCTGATTTTTCCCTTATTAATTGATTACGAAATTAATTAATAATCAGGGCTTTTGGGCCTTTTTTTATTCCATCAGGCCTGATCTGGTCCATCAGGCTTAACCTTTCTGGTCTGAATATCATACATCTTCTTATTGGGTCCAGCAGCCCATTATTAATAAAATCAGGATTTATTTATCCCTATCATTTGCCCCCCAACTTTTGGGAAACATTGATTAGGTTTCACAGAAGTTAAGTCTATTCATTCCCTTACAGGGTTTCGTTCTTGCGTAAAGTGTGGAGCGATTTACACGTTTACAACGAGTTTTTCCTTTTATTCAGGAATTATTTTGATTTCCAGGAATTTTTCCCTTATTTCCGGGATTTTTTCCCTAATTTCTGGATTTTTCCCTAATTTTTCTGGGATTTTTCCTCATTTTCTGGAATTTTCCCTAATTTTTCTGGGATTTTTCCTCATTTTCTGGAATTTTCCCTAATTTTTCTGGGATTTTTCCTTATTTTCTGGAATTTTCCCTAATTTTTCTGGGATTTTTCCTTATTTTCTGGAATTTTCCCTAATTTTTCTGGGATTTTTCCTTATTTTCTGGAATTTTCAAATTTCCAGCCCTTTTTTCGACCAGGATCCTAGTCGAAATTTCGACCTGGATCCTAGTCGAAAATAGGGGTCAGCCTTGTCATCCTGGTCGAAGGATTTCGACTAGGATCCACGACCTGGATTTCGACCAGGATCCTAGTCGAAATTTCGACCTGGATCTAGGTCGTCAATTCCCCACTTTTAGCTTCTGATTTTGAGCCCTTCGACTAGGATTTCGACCAGGATCCTAGTCGAAATTTCGACCTGGATCCTGGTCGAAAATTCTTTGGTTTTCTTGATTCCTGGTCGAAGAATTTCGACTAGGATCCACGACCTGGATTTCGACCAGGATCCTAGTCGAAATTCGACCTGGATTTTTAATCCTTATTTCTGTAAAATGCTTGTCTAATTCGACCTCATTCCTAGTCGAAGTTTCGACCTCAATTCAGTTCTATTTTTTTCCGCTTTTTTCGTGAGTCTAGTCGAAAAATTTCGAGCAGGGATCACGACCTGGATTTCGACCTGAATCCTGGTCTTTTTTCTCCGTTATTTTCGGGTGTCTGCTCGAAAGTTTTTGAGCAGGATTCACGACCTGGATTTCGACCTGAATCCTGGTCTTTTTTCTCCGTTATTTTCGGGTGTCTGCTCGAAAGTTTTTGAGCAGGATTCACGACCTGGATTTCGACCTGAATTCTGGTCTTACATCTTTTTATTTGGGCCTTACATTTTTTAAGGCTAAAACTGAATTTTCCAAATCCTAATTGGATTTGGGCCTGGATTTCTCTATTGGGCTTTATCAAATATTACTGGGCCTCTTTATTGGGCTTTATCAAATATTACTGGGCCTCTTTATTGGGCTTTATCAAATATTACTGGGCCTCTTTATTGGGCTTTATCAAATATTACTGGGCCTCTTTACTGGGCTTTATCACACCCTGTTTAGAATGCCCTAGAATTCCTAGGAATATTCTGGAAGATGCTTTTTCCTGGGCTTTTTCTCATGGGCCTTTGTTCTTAATGGGCTTTTTGTCCCTTCAACTTCTTTTTCCTCCTATATAAAGGAATGAGGAAAGGTCACTACTCCTCACTTCCTCATTTCTTTGTTTTCTTCTTCATTCTCCTGCTAAGATTCTCAGAGCAATAACAGCAAGTCGGAGCTCAAAGCCTTTCTCAGGAGTGCTTTTTCAGGTAAGATTTCTCCCTTTGTTTTTTGTGTTCATTTTTCCATTGTGTGCCATTTTAAGACAGCCTATTTACGTGCCTCATACCTTTTTTCAGATGGCTGACAAAAGAATGACTCGTTTGGCCAAGATGAACGTGGCTTGAAAGTCCAATGATTTTCCTATTCGATCGAGGTATACTTCCTTAATCGACATGATCAACACTCGAGGGGACGAGTATCCGTCTGATGCGCATCTGGACGCACACGATCATATCAGCGCCTTACGGGATCCCAAGGAGCTGGAAAAGTTGAGCGGCTGCTTCAGAATCAAAGAACCTTTTAAGCTGGTTCTTGCAGGTCCGGCCGACAGGGCCTGTCAGTGGAAGAAGGACGCGCTATGCGTCTATAGGGATACTCTAAGGGCAGGTATTAGACTCCCTTTTCATCCATTCATTCCTTTACTTTTGGCTGATGTAGGCATCAGCCCTTGCCAGCTTCCCCCCAATTCCTGGAGGTTGATCCTATGCTATCTGTCGCAATGCGCCAAGCACAGCATCCCCACATCTGTTGCTGTTTTCAGGAAGATTTTCCAGTTCAAGAACAGCCCCGATAAAAGTCCGGGTTGGGTTTCTATCAACCAACGCCCCACTATCCCCCATATTGTGAATGGGAAATCCATCCCTGACAACAATTTGGGGTGGAAGAAGGATTTTTTGTTTATAGTTTGGGAGGGTGGAGACTGGGGTTCCCTATTTCGATCTTCTTTTGGGATTGCCGTGGATGGGAGCCCAAATGACATAGCTTTGTCTGAAGAGGAGGCTAGAGGTTTCAACCTCCTGACGCAAGACAACGGCACCTCCCATTCTTGGGATCTTATCCGGGAGACTGTCCTGGTAGAACGCGGCCTCTCGCCCGTTCATAAGAAAAGTAAGTTCCTACCTTCATCTACTTTATTTCCTGCATTTTTATTCCATTAGTTTTCAACTGACTTTGCTTGTCGCAGTGGCTGAGAAGATTGAGGAGGCTACGAAGCCAAAGGACCTGGAAACGACCAGGATGAAGAGGGCTGGGAAGATTTTCAAAGATCCTAGGCTTGGTGATCGCTTCCCTGAGTTCCTCCTTCAGGCTATGGAGCCAAATGAGGAAGGTCCCAGCCAGGTTTTGCGCACCAAGCAGAGGCCAGGGGCCTATTTTCAACCTGCCTGGGGGATCCGGGGCAAGGACTCAATATTGGGCAGCACAGCCCTGTCCAAGGAATGGTCCAAACATTCCATCTCTCCGGTGGACTATCAAGACTTTGTCCTCCAACAGGACTTAGAGGGGAACGAGCTTTTTGGAGCCCAAGCCCTGGCGACAGTACGCACTTTACTTATGCCTTTTACACTTTTCTTTTCATGCTTCTTTTCTAAAGTTTTGCTATTTCTCTTGCAGGCTAACGCCCATTTTCAAGGGGCAATTCACCAAGCTAAGGCTTGGAAGGTTGGCCTGGAAGATGCCAACAAGAAGTTGGAGGAGGCCAACCAAAAAATTGAGGCCCTTGAAGCTCAATTGGCTTCTTCCACTTCTGACCTGGAGACGGCCCGGGCTGAAAACGTAATCTTGAAGGCGCAGAAGGACAAAGCCTTTGACGGCTGGATGGATACCCAAGAATTCAAAGACCTGATGGTGGAGCATGACGCCCTTCTTCACCCAGTCAGCTACAAGGAGGGTTGGGACGCTGCTGTGGAGGCTATCCAGGATGAGTTTCCCGAGATCCTTGAGCAGTCGCCCTTTCCCTGCCCTGTGCGGGTTCCAGAGCTTGGAGGCGTTACTGAGAAGCTTGCTGGTATGATCAGGGATGGAGAAGAGGAAGATTCTTCTGAGGAGGAACTCGAGCCTGCTACTAAGAAGGCAAGGGTGGAAGAACCTTCAAAAGTAGTGCCTCAACAGCCATCATCTCCTGCAGAGGGAACTTCCACAGGGACTTCGGAGGGTTCGACTGAGACTTCTGAAGAGACGACTGAAACTTCCGAGGAGTCGTCGGATAGTGGTTCTGAAGAATCTCAACCTTCCAAGGCCTAATTTTTTTGTATATCTTCTTTATGAACTTTATTTTTATCAGAAGTTGTTACCCTTCGGGGTTAAATTTTGTATGTTGCTCCTTCGGCCTCTTATCATTATAGTCTTAATGTGCGTTTAAACATCCTTTAGATAGAAATAACTTAAAACTCTTTAACATGAAGTCTGGTTTTTCAAAACCTTACATAGCATGGGTTCGACCCTAATCAATAATAACTTGACAATGTAAATTCTACTGGAATATAAAATCCTACGCAAGCAAAGCTTCCAGGTGCTTTTAAACCTACTTGCCATAATGACAAGTGAGAATCGTACTTCGCCTATCTTACACGTAGTAAACCTTCAGGTTTTGTGCGTGCCAGGTCCTCGGGACTTCAAAACCATCCACAGTCTCGAGCTTGTAGGTTCCTCTACCTTGAACACTCTTGACTCTGTACGGCCCTTCCCAATTTGGGGCAAGCTTCCCTTTTTGTCCTACACCAGATGCTTCTATCTTCCTCAAGACTAGATCGCCTTGTTTAAAAAACCTTTCTTTAACCCTTAGGTTGTAGTAGAATGAAGCTTTTTTCTGATATCCTACTATCTTTGCATGTGCTTTATCTCGCACTTCATCGATTAAATCCAGGGCTAGCTTCTGCCCTTCCTCATTTTCTTTCTCATCAAAAGCCTGAATCCTTGGAGAAGAATGTGATATCTCCACGGGAACTACTGCTTCTGCCCCATATGCCAACATGAAAGGGGTCGCACCTGTCGTGACTCTACAGGTAGTCCTATAGGCCCATAATATGGGAAGTATCTCATCCACCCAATTATTTCTTGACTTCTCGATCCTCTTCTTTAATCCGTCCAGAATTATTCGATTTGCAACTTCTGCTTGCCCATTAGCTTGTGGGTGAGCGACAGAGGTGAACCGTAACTCAATTTCATTTTCTTCACAGTACTTCTTGAATTCCTCATTATTGAATTGCGTTCCATTGTCAGTGACGAGGATACGGGGAATTCCATATCGGCACATAATATTTTCCCACAGGAATTGTGCAACTTGCTTAGTTGTGATTTTGGCCAAAGGTTTGGCTTCGATCCACTTGGTGAAATAATCAATGGCTACAATCAGAAACTTCCTTTGCGCCGTGGCCATAGGAAAAGGACCTAGAATATCCATTCCCCACATTGCAAAGGGAATAGGCGAGTTGATAGAGGTCAGCATCTCGGGGGGTTGTCTAACAACTGGTGCATGCTTCTGACAGCGATCACACTTCTTTACATATTCTTTGGCATCAGCCATCATTTCTGGCCAATAAAAGCCTAAACGGGTTATCTTATGAGCTAAGGCCCTGCCCCCCAAGTGTTGCCCACAAATACCTTCATGCACTTCCTCAAGAGCTAAGCGTGCCTCATCGGGCCTGAGACACCTCAAGTAAGGAACCACGAAAGATCTTTTATACAGAATCCCGTCTATCAATGAGTACCTTAGTGCTCGAACAGTTAATTTTCGTGCTTCAGTTGCATCGCTTGGCAACCAACCGGTTTGAATGTGAGCCTTGATGGGATCGATCCATGACGTCCCCAGGCCTATGGGAGCCACGAGCTTAACATCTATGCTTCGTGTCCTCAAAACACGAAAGTATACACTCCCTGAACTTTCTTCTATCTCAGATGAAGCAAACTTTGATAGCGCATCTGCCTTAACATTTTCTTCCCTTGGAATGTGCTCAACATGGCATTCATTAAACTGGGTCATCACAGCCCTTACTAGGCGGACATATTTAGCCATTGTATCATCCCTTGCCTCAAATTTTCCCTTTACCTGGGATATGATCAGCTTTGAGTCTCCACGGACCTTTAAGTTTTTGACTCTAAGTGTCCCAGCTAGACCAAGGCCAGCTATCAGGGCTTCATATTCTGCCTCATTATTTGTGGTTGGGAAGTCTAGCTTCATAGCATACTCAATTAAGAACCCATCAGGGCTTTGCAGAACCAATCCTGCTCCACTGGAATTTGTTTTTGATGCTCCATCAAAATAGAGAACCCAATATTCTTTCTCCTTGTCCCCATTGTTGACTCCCTTGTCTTGAGGTATGGTATCTTCCTGCCCCCCGACTTCTTGGTTGGGTATGGTACATTCCACCACGAAGTCAGCTAGTGCCTGGGCTTTTATGGCCGTACGTGGCTTATACTTGAGATCGAATTCTCCCAACTCTATTGCCCACTTAATCAGTCTCCCACTTGCCTTGGGACTGTGAATGATATTTCTCAGTGGCTGATTTGTTAGCACTTCAATTTGGTGAGCTTGAAAATAAGGACGCAGCTTTCTTGAAGCCATAACCAAGGCTAAAGCGAATTTCTCAATGGCTGAATAATTCAACTCAGCACCATGCAAAATTTTGCTGACATAGTATACGGGTTTCTGGACTTTCAGTTCCTCCTTAACCAACACGGCGCTCAAGGCGCTCTCCGAAATAGCTAAGTACAAGAATAAAACTTCATTCAGAACTGGCTTGGCCAACAACGGGGCCTGGCCCATATACTTCTTTAACTCTTCAAATGCCTTCTGATTTTCCTCACTCCATACAAAGTCTTTGATGTTCTTTAGTGACTTGAAAAATGACAAGCACTTGTCTCCTGACTTGGAGATGAATCGTCCTAACGCAGCGACCCTTCCTGTGAGCTTCTGAACATCCTTGACAGTTTTAGGGGGTTCCATGTCCAGGATTGCCTTTATTTTATCGGGGTTTGCCTCAATTCCCCTCTTCGAGACCATCAATCCCAAGAATTTTCCAGATCCTACTCCGAAAGCACACTTCGTCGGATTCAACATCATCTTGTGGTACCTCAGGACCTCAAAAGCTTCCCTTAAATGGGCTATATGATCAGTCTTTACTAGACTCTTGACTAACATGTCATCAACATAGACTTCCATAGTCTTACCAATAAGATCCTTAAAAATTTTATTCACCAACCTCTGATAGGTGGCTCCTGCATTCTTGAGACCAAATGCCATAACAAGATAACAATAAACACCAAAGTCAGTGATAAATGATACCTTTGGAATGTCATCCTTATGCATTTTGATCTGATTATATCCGCTAAATCCATCCATGAAACTCAGCATCTCATGTCCAGCAGTGGCATCAATCAAAGTATCAATTCTAGGCAGCGGGAAACAGTCTTTGGGGCATGCATCATTCAGATCAGTGAAGTCTATACACATTCTCCACTTTCCATTAGCCTTCTTCACCATTACAGGGTTTGCTAACCACTCCGGAAATTGAATCTCCTCAATGAAACCGGCCTCTAAGAGCTTTTCTACTTCCTGTTTTATAGCCTCTTGTCTTTCCGGGGCAAAATTTCTTTTCTTTTGTTTCACTGTCTTCCGGCTTGGATCCACGTTTAGCTTGTGAGTAATTAACTCCGGGTCTATACCTGGCATATCAGCTGCTGACCATGCAAACACATCACTATTTTCTTGTAAAAATTTCACTAACGTCCCTCTAAGAGGCTCCTCTAATGTGGCTCCAATGAAAGTCATCCTCTCAGGATTCTCGGGGTCTAAAGGAACCGAAACCAATTCTTCTGCTGGCCTTCCTCTATTCTCATCATTTTCTCGAACATCCATATCTTCAATAGGAAGAACCTGCCCCCCGACTCCATCTGCCCTCAAAGAGGCCACATAACAGCTTCTAGCCATTTTTTGATCTCCTCTCTCTTCTCCAATACCGTTTCGGGTGGGAAACTTCATGACTGAATGGTAGGAAGAGGGGACTGCCTTGAAGGCATGTATCCCTGTTCTCCCCATGATAGCATTATAAGTTGAACTAGCCTTTACCACCACAAAATCCAGCATCTGCGTTGCTTGCCTTGGCTCCATACCTATGGTGGTTGGCAATTTAATTATCCCTTCCACAGGACATTCTACTCCAGCAAATCCATATATCGGCATGTCGGTTGGTGTCAACTGGGAGTCGTTATACCCCATCCTTAGAAAGGTGTCGTGGAGCAAGATATCCACAGAAGCACCATTATCCACAAGGACCCTCTTAACCGGGCTATTTCCTATTATCGGCGTTATGACCAGCGGGTCGTCATGGGGAAACTTCACAGCCTCTAGGTCGGAATCATCAAAAGCCAATGTTACTTCTGTCCTGGCCCTCTTCGGGGCTTCTCCAACAATATGCATAACCTCTCTAGTATATGCCTTTCTGGAATTTTTGGACAATCCAGCAGCAGTTGGACCTCCAAAGATCGTGTTTATCACAGGCCCTCGAGGTCTCGGCCCTCCATAAATGGTGTTTATAACTGGTCCTCTAGGTTGGGGATTCCGCCCCTGATCATCTTGGTCCCTCCTACGATCTTCAAAGTTCTTCCTTCCATTACTATTTCTGTCTCCTCCATCTCCAGTATACTTGTTCAATCTTCCTTTTCGAATCAAAAACTCAATTTCATCTTTCAACTGCCTACACTCATCGGTGTCATGGCCAACATCTTTGTGAAACCTGCAATACTTGCCCTTATCTAGCTTGGCGGGATCAGCCTTCAAGGGCTTAGGCCAGCGAATATCTCTGTCTTTCTCAATCTCCATCAAAATCTGACTTCTGGGAGCATTCAGCTTAGCGTATTCAGTGAACTTTTGCCCAGGTCCTCCCTTCTTGGGGGTTGAATCAGGGTTTTGTTCAGTTCTAGGATATTTATCCTTAGCGATATACTCCAAATCAGTTTTTCGTTTCTTGCCTCCAGTGGGCTCATTACTTACTACGGTCTTCCTCATACTTTCTTCAACCTTGATATACTTCCCTGCCCTCTCTTGGAGCTGCAACATGCTCTCAGGGGGTCGTTTGGCCAAAGACATCTTGAAAAACTCATCCCTAGTTCCTTGTTGCAGTGCTATCATGGCTACCTTATCATCAAGGTCTGGGACTTTTAAAGCCTCCTTTGTAAAACGATTCAGGTAATCTCTTAAGGATTCCTTAGCTCCCTGCACAAGACTCATAAGAGATGCTGAACTTTTCTCATGGACTCTTCCACTGATGAATTGCTTAATAAAAGCCTGACTTAATTCTCTGAATGATCCAATAGAATTTGGGGGTAGGCGACTGTACCATCTTTGAGCCATACCCGACAGGGTTTGAGGAAAGGCCCGACATTTTATAGCATCGTTCACGGGTTGCAGCAGCAGTGCATTAGAGAATGTCCTAACATGATTAGCGGGGTCTCCCGTGCCGTCATAGGCTTTGATAGTGGGCATCTTGAATTTCCTTGAGATATGGGCATTCATTATTTCTTCTGTGAAGGGTGGAGTTGGATCATCAGGATCTCCAAGGGGAAGGAGATTGCTTGGATCAGTTCTTGGGACTGCAGCCCTTCTTCTTACCGGACCATCCAAGTCTATGATGGGAGGAGGATTTCTCCCCCTAGGAGATATGTGGGTTCTGGTGGCTTGGTGAGCCTCCAAGTCCCGTCTCAGCCTTTGGATTTCAGCCTCATGAGCCCTGATCTTTTCCTGCACTTCTTGGGGATTCGCCCCTGGGGTGCTTTGGGGGCGTTGCCTTCCATCGGCCATTGGCTCTTTTCCAGGACGCCTCCTTCTCGGGGCCACTTCATCATCCGAAGATTCGGAGTCTCTCTCAGTGTATGGACCAGAAAATTCCCGATCCTCAGGGATAGGATCCAAACCTCGTATATAGGGGGGCGACCGCCCTCGTGCTTCGCTTCGCCCAGCATATCCGCTTCCTCCAACCTCAGGATGAAGGGGCATCCCATAAGGGGGGTTAGTAGTAACAATAGTTGAATATTCATACCCGACGGGTCGAGAATTCACAGGTATATGTATTTGTTGAACTTGAGGATTCGTACCTTGAATAGTCGGGGGAGTTGTCCCTTGTGGCTGAGGATGAGGTGCCCCTGTCTGGGCTTCCCCCTGAGTAGATGCATAAGTTGAATGGGGAGGAATCTCCACGGTTGATGAAATCACCTGGGTTGTCCCTGATGGTGTTCCCTCCTCCAGAGTGCTAGTTGTTCTCCGTGTTCTCGCCATGGTTGTTGTTCCGTTATTCCCACAGACGGCGCCAAATGTTATGGATAAAAAGCTAAGGTTATTACTTGTTGTATTTAATACTAAGATTCGGGAGCTCAAGGCCTTTAATGGCTGCTCTCGTGTTTCGTGACTCAATCTGCCTTTACGAGATGCCTACGTATCTCTGCGAATTAGAGAATCAAGCCAAAAAACGTAGTTCTGATTGGTGGGGGTGAGACCCCTTATATAGATGTTGGTGGTCCTTGAATTGGACTTGGTATAGGAGACTTGGTGGGCAAGTCTCATAGTTAGAATGGACTTTGGAGTCCTAGATAGTAGGAAACTGATCCCTTATCCTTTTAGGTCCCCTTGAGGCTTATCTATAAAGATTTATATCCTTATCAAGACTCTTCTCAACAGCTGATTTTTCCCTTATTAATTAATTACGAAATTAATTAATAATCAGGGCTTTTGGGCCTTTTTTTATTCCATCAGGCCTGATCTGGTCCATCAGGCTTAACCTTTCTGGTCTGAATATCATACATCTTCTTATTGGGTCCAGCAGCCCATTATTAATAAAATCAGGATTTATTTATCCCTATCACACACCTGATAAGTAGTATGCCCCTAGGAAAAGTTGTGTGCATTGTAGTAGTGTTAATCATATATCTGCTAACTGCAAATCTATTAAGAATGCTCCCATGCCTTTAACTCCTTTCATGCCTAACATGTCTATGTCACCATTGCATGCCATGCCTGTTCTATCTCAACAGAATCCTCATGCACATTTTGCAAACATGCCATATGTTAATAATCCTTATCTTGCTGCATTTAGTATGCCTCAAATGCCATACAACATGCCTATGTGGAATAACATGTTTGCACAATCCATGCCTTATCAAATTCAACCAAATGTGCTAAATGATTCTGTGACTAACCCTACACTTCAACCATCTACATCTGAGACCAAGGTTGACTCAAAGTTACCTAAGTCAAAAGGTGCAGGAAGTGTGAAGTCTAGGAAAAAGACTAACAAGGCTGGACCCAAGGAAACTTGGGTACCAAAATTAACTTAATTTAATTTTATTGTGTGTAGGGAAAAAGAAAGAATCTATGGTACTTGGACAGTGGTTGTTCAAGGCACATGACAGGAGATTTCACCCTGCTCAAAGAGTTCAAGGAGAGAGTTGGCCCTAGCATAACCTTTGGAGATGACAGCAAAGGGTTCACTATGGGATATGGCTTGATTTCAAAGGAAAATGTCATCATTGATGAAGTTGCACTAGTTGATGGTCTCAAACACAATCTATTGAGCATCAGTCAACTATGTGACAGTGGGAATACTGTTTCCTTCAATTCTGAAGCCTATGTTGTTACCAGCAAGAAGGACAACAAAGTGGTTCTAACTGGAGTTAGAAAAGGAAATGTGTACTTGGCTAACTTCAACTCTACAGATGCAGAATCAATCACTTATCTTTTCAGCAAAGCAAGTCAAGATGAAAGTTGGCTATGGCACAAGAAGCTGTCCCATTTGAATTTCAAGACAATGAATGATCTAGTCAAAAAGGACTTAGTTAGATGAATGCGTCTAGTGGAATTCTCAAGGGAGGACTGTTTGATGCTTGTCAGAAAGGAAAGCAAAAGAGAGCATCATTCAGTAAGAAGCTTGAATCAGCAATTGATGAACCATTACAACTGCTACACATGGATCTTTTTGGACCAGTCAATGTATTGTCAATTTCAAGGAAAAGATATTGCCTAGTGATTGTAGATGATTTCTCAAAGTTTTCATGGACTTATTTTATTGGTTCAAAGGATGAAGCTAGTGAAATCATTATCAATTATATCAAGCAAGTCAACAATCATCCAGATTTCAAAGTAAGGAATATCAGAAGTGACAATGGAACTGAGTTCAGAAATTCTACCATGAGGTTGTTTAGTGAAGAAAATGGGATCATGCATGAGTTCTCAGCTCCAAGGACTCCACAACAAAATGGTGTGGTGGAAAGGAAGAACAGATCACTAATTGAAGCTACAAGAACAATGCTTGAAGAGTCAAAACTCCCAACATATTTTTGGGCTGAGGCTGTTAACTGTGCATGTTACACTCAGAATATTTCTCTAATTAATCAGGCAAAAGGCATGACTCCCTATCAATTATTCAAAAGAAGAAAACCAACCTTAAACTTCCTTCGTGTCTTTGGTTGCAAATGCTACATTCTAAGGAACCAACCTGATCACAAAGGCAAGTTTGATGCAAAGGCTGATGAAGGGATATTTGTTGGTTATTCTGCTGGAAAATCATATAGGGTCTACAATCTAAGAACCAACATTGTTATGGAATATGTGCATGTTGTGTTTGATGATAAAAAGATTGATGGACTAACAGATGAGGTACACCATGAAGGACTCAAATTTGACAACATTGAGATATATTGTGATGACAGTGAAGATGAGAATGATGGAGAAGACACTTCAAAAAGGATTCAAAATTTGCCTTTGGATAATGCACAAAATGCTGCATCAGTTGAAAGTCATAACTCAGCATCCGTTGACAGAAGTAATGCAGCATCCGTTGAAAGACAAAGTGCATCATCCGTTGAAGTACATAATGGAGCATTCGTTGATCATAGTTCATCAACGGATAATCAAATTACATCATCAGTTGATAGAACTCCCAGTTCCTTGCAAAGGACCAACAACTCAGGGGGAGTTTCAACTAATCAACACTCTATCTCACACCATGACAACACTGAGGTCACCTCATTTAGAGCTAATCTACCACCTCAAAGGAAATGGACCAAGAGTCATCCCTTTGAACTGATCATTGGTGTTGCAACATCTAAAGTGCAAACTAGAAGGGCTACTCAAGATAAATGTCTATATAGTAGTTTTCTATCACGGGAGGAGCCTAAGAGAGTGGAAGAAGCTCTATTAGATCCAGATTGGATTTTAGCTATGGAAGAGGAGCTAAACCAATTTGAGAGGAACAAAGTATGGAAGCTGTTAAATATATTTGATAATGTCATGGCTAATGTGATTTATGTTTAGTTTTCAGATCTTACTTAAACAGGATAAATCAGTACTTACTGGAAATCAGGACTTAAGGATATCAGTACTTATATTATCAGGAGATAATCATCAGAAGATGGATATCAGAACTTAAGTACTAAAGGATGTTCAGATAAGGAAAGCAGCTGGTTAAAGAAAAGAAGATCGAGACAAACATAAGAAGAGATATGCATGAAGATGGAATTCTATGAAGAATGGTATACTTGGAAGAAAAGATATATGATTGATATATTTTAGGAAGCAGAATTATATTCCATATCAATTAGCAATTATCTTGTAATTGTGTAGTATATAAACACAGACATAGGGTTTACACTAAAAGTGTTATCACAATCGAGAAGATTATTTATTGTAACCCTAGCAGCTCTCGTGATATTTGTTCATCACTGAGAGAGAACAGTTTCATACTGTAACAGAGTTTATTGTTTCAATAAAGTTTGTTTTCTGTTACTTGAGTTATTAAAGTTCGATTTGATTGTAATATACACTGTATTCACCCCCCTCTACAGTGTGTGTGTGACCTAACAAGTGGTATCAGAGCCTATCTATTAACGCATAAATAGTTTAAGATCTAAACACAATCATGTCTGAAACAGAAACTCCAACTAAGCCCACCAAAACTGAAGAACCTCCAAAGACACAAATTCAAAGCCGATATAAGACTATCAGAGTTCCCATATTGAGACCATCTGAATATCCCATATGGAAGGTGAGGATGACCATGTTCCTGGAAGCGACATATCCAGAATATCTTGATAGAATCAAGGAAGGGCCTCACAAACCAACCAAGCTCGCTGTTGCAGTTGCAGGTGAAGCGGCAAAGACTGTACCAAAGGAGAAGAGTGATTACACTGCTGAAGATATCGCATCAATTGCTAAGGATGCTAAGGTACGAAACTTACTGCATAGTGCCATTGATAATATAATGTCAAACAGGGTAATAAACTACAAGACTGCAAAAGAGATATGGGATGCCTTGGAAACAAGATGTCAGAGAACTGATACGATTAAGAAGAACAGGAAGACAATACTCACTCAAGAGTATGAACACTTTGACTCAAAGGCTAATGAGTCATTGGCTGATTTATATGATAGATTTGTCAAACTCTTGAATGATTTGTCACTGGTTGATAAGGAGTATGATCTTGAAGATTCAAACCTTAAATTCCTGTTAGCTCTTCCTGAATGCTGGGATTTGAAGGCAACAACAATAAGAGACAACTACAATCTTGATGAAACAACTCTTGATGAAATTTATTGAATGCTCAAGACTCATGAACTTGAGATAGAACAAAGAAGCAAGAGGAAAGGAGGAAAGTCAAGGACAGTTGCTCTTAAGGCTGAAGAAGAATCCCCCAAAGCAGCTACCTCAAGGAAAGACAAGGGTAAAGCTCTCTTCACAAAGTCTGATACTGAGTCATCAAGTTCTGAAAGTGATGATGACTCAGAATCTGAAAGCTTGCCTGAAACGGATGCTGATGAAGAGATGATGAAGCTGTGTGCTCTTATGGTGAAAGGGATCACAAAGATTGCATACAAGAAGTTCAGGAAGGGAAAGAAGTTTTCCAGGAAAAGGCACAAGTTTTGATAAGAAGAATTTTAGAAAATCTGAGGGCAGAGGAGGAAAGTCTGACAGAGGAGATTATATAAATGTCAAATGCTACAAATGTGGTGAGAAAGGCCACATATCTCCTGATTGCAAGAAAGTGAAGAGTGACAAAGGCAAGGCTCTTGTCACAAAGAAGAAAAGTTGGACAGACACCTCAGATTCTGAAAGTGAGGAGAATTATGCCTTGATGGCAAATGTTGATAAAGCAAATGTTGAAAGCAGTTCTGAAGCTGCTGAATTAAAGGTACCTCAAACTACTTATGCTTTTCATACTGATGATATTAATGAGTTGAGAAAATATCTTAAAACCATGTTTATTAGTTATAGAGATCAAACTTTAACATGTGAAAGATTAACTTCTGAAAATCTTGCTTGTAAAAAGAGGAATGATTTTTTAGAAAAGGAGTTAGTCATGTTCCATCAAACTCAGAAAGATAGAGATGATGCCTTCTATGTTAGAGATGAAGTACTTAAAATGAATAAATCTCTAAAAGCTGAGTTAGAAAAGGAAAGAGAGATTATCAGGACTTGGACTAACTCTGGCAGAACAACTCAGAATCTGTTAAGTAGTGAAAACTGGAAAGAGGGCTTAGGTTATGGAGAGGATAAGAATGATAAAGGAACTGTAGATATTAAGCCTGTAGTTGTTAAACAAAAGCCAGAGATAAAACATGTTAAGTTTATAGTTGTAAAGTCTGATAATGAGAAATCAGAAGTTAAAAAGGAATTAACTTCTGACAAACTAAAACAGGAAAAGACAACTAAAGTAAACATAGACTTAATGACTAAGAAGCAGCTTAAGCATAAGCTGAAAGATGTTAAGAATGCAAACAAGGTAAAATCGCCTAGGAAAAACAGGAATAGAAAGGAAGGTGTGAATAAATGCAATGATTATAAGCCTGTTCCTAATGCTCCTAGGAAAATGTGTCATAACTGTGGAAGTTCTAATCGTCTGGCTTCTTTTTGCAGGAAAAATAAGAACATAAACTCTTTACCTTCAAAGTCAGGAGTTAAGAGTCAGTTTGTTAGATATAAGCCACAAAATCCTTGTTTTCATTGTGGTAGTTTATGGCATTCCATTTATACTTGTAAGGAATATCATAGTTTGTACTATGATCATTATCAAATAAAACCTTCTTTAAAGAAAGTTATCATTGTTCTTTCTAGTATAAGTTCTGTTTCGAAGTCCGATAGTGTAAATTCTGATAAGAAAAATGTCAACATAAACTCTGATGCTAAATCCGCTATAAATGTTAACAGACTTAATAAGGCCAAAGGATCCAAGCATGTATGGGTCCTTAAAACTAATCATTAGTGGTCTTTGTGATTGCAGGGCAACAGGAAAAATATCCTAGTTTTGGACAGTGGATGTTCAGGACATATGACTGGAAATAAAGCCCTGCTATCAGACTTTGTGGAGAAGGCTGGCCCAAGTGTTTCTTATGGAGATGGCAACATTGGAAAAACATTGAGATATGGAAATATTAATCTTGGGAATGTCATCATTAAAGAAGTAGCTCTGGTCTCAGGACTTAAACACAATCTACTGAGTGTTAGTCAAATTTGTGACAGAGGTTATCATGTGGATTTCTTTGAAGAACACTGTGAAGTTGTAAGTAAATCTACAGGCAAAGTTCTTCTGAAAGGATACAGGCGTGGTAACATCTATGAAGCCAAGCTTTCAACAAATACTGATGGTTCTGCAATCTGTCTGATGAGTAGAGCATCAATTGAAGAAAGCTGGAATTGGCACAAGAAACTCTCTCATTTAAATTTCAACAATATAAATGAGTTGGTTAAGAAAGATCTTGTGAGAGGACTGCCAAAGTCAGTATTTGCTCCTGATGGCCTTTGTGTTTCTTGTCAGAAGGCCAAACAAAGGAAATCTTCATTCAAGAGCAAGACTGAATCATCAATTCTTGAGCCTTATTACCTACTACATGTTGATCTATTTGGTCCAGTAAATGTCATGTCTATTGCAAAGAAGAAATATGTTATGTTCATAGTGGATGAGTTCACCAGATACACATGGGTGTATTTCTTGCACACTAAAAGTGAAACCGCATCTATCTTGATTGATCATGTCAGGCAACTGGATAAACTGGTCAAAGATTCTGTGAAAATAATAAGGAGTGATAATGGTACCGAGTTCAAGAATTTGATTATGGAAGAGTTCTGCAAAAATCATGGAATCAAGCAGGAATTTTCTGACCCTGGAACTCCACAGCAAAATGGAGTTGTTGAAAGAAAGAATAGAACTCTCATTGAAGCTGCACGTACAATGCTTGATGAAGCAAAGCTTCCAACCTATTTCTGGGCTGAAGCTGTGCAGACTGCTTGTTTTACTCACAATACAACACTCATTAACAAGCAAGGAAAGACACCATATGAGATGGTGAAGAAAAAGAAGCCAAATCTGAAGTATTTTCATGTATTTGGATGCAAGTGTTTTATTCTTAAGACTCATCCTGAACAGCTATCCAAATTTGATCTAAAAACTGATGAAGGAATCTTTGTTGGATATCCACTTTCCACAAAAGCCTTCAGAGTCTATAACTTGAGAACAAGAGTGGTCATGGAATCTATCAATGTCTCTTTTGATGATAAGAAGATTACTGGACTTGAAGATTTTATTGATCATGATCAGCTGAGATTTGAAAATAAAGACTCAAATTCTGATACTGAAAATCCTGATAATTTAAATCCTGATACTGCAAACTCTGATGGATTAAACTCTGATGTTATTGAAACTGTGGTGACTACGCCAAAAGAAGATGCACCTATGCAGGGGGAGCATACTCAAGATATAACCACATCTCAAGAAGCATCAGAACATACATCCGGCTCTTCAAGTTCTAATTCGTCAAGTTCTGATAAGCCAAGTTCTGATAGATCTGAAAATCTAAATTCTGAAGAATCCAACTCAGAGAGCATAGTTTCAGGGGGAGCATCGGAAAATGTTAATGAAGACAGCATGGATCATGTGGGAGCATCCAGTTCTAGAGAAAACCTTCCATCTGCAAGAAAGTGGACTAAATCACATACACCTGATTTGATAATTGGAAATCCTGATGCAGGTGTAAGAACTAGAACAGCTACTTCAAGTGAATGTCTTTACAATTCTTTTATTTCTCAGGCTGAGCCAAAGAAAGTGGAAGAAACTCTTCAAGATGCTGATTGGGTGCAAGCAATGCAGGAAGAGTTAAATGAATTTGAAAGAAACAAAGTCTGGACCCTAGTGCCAAGACCAAAGAACAGATCTGTTGTTGGTACAAAATGGGTATTCAGAAACAAAACTGATAGTGATGGCATAATTACAAGGAATAAGGCAAGGCTGGTTGCAAAAGGATATTCTCAACAGGAGGGAATTGATTATGATGAAACATTTGCACCAGTTGCTAGATTGGAAGCCATAAGGATATTTTTGGCTTATGCTGTTCACAAAAAGTTTACTGTCTTTCAAATGGATGTGAAAAGTGCTTTTCTCAATGGAGAATTGGAGGAAGAAGTATATGTTGAACAACCTCCAGGCTTTGTAGATTCCAAATATCCAGATTATGTCTACAGGCTTGATAAAGCACTTTATGGACTTAAGCAAGCTCCAAGAGCATGGTATGAGACTTTAGCTCAGTTTCTTCTGGAAAGTGGATTTAACAGAGGAACAATAGACAAAACACTGTTCTACCTCAACCATGGAAAGGACTTACTTCTGATCCAGATTTATGTTGATGATATCATTTTTGGTTCTACAAATGACAGACTTTGCAAGAAGTTTGCCAAACTGATGCAGTCAAGATATCAAATGAGTTTGATGGGAGAACTTAGCTATTTTCTGGGCCTTCAAGTCAAGCAGAATAAAGAAGGCACTTTTATTTGTCAAACTAAGTACACCAAAAATTTGCTGAAGAAATTTGGAATGCAAGATTGTTCAAGTGCATCCACTCCCATGGCCACTGTAACAAAACTGGACAAGGATACTGGTAAATCAGTAGATATTACTGATTACAGAGGTATGATTGGCTCACTACTCTATCTAACTGCTAGTAGACCTGATATCATATATGCTACCTGTCTTTGTGCAAGATTTCAAGCAGATCCAAGAGAACCTCACTTAACAGCTGTGAAAAGAATCTTCAAGTATCTAAAAGGAACAGCTGATCTGGGATTGTGGTATCCCAGAGAATCATATTTTAATCTAATAGGTTACTCGGATGCAGATTTTGCAGGTTGCAAAATTGACAGGAAAAGCACAAGTGAAAGCTGCCAATTTCTTGGAGGCAGATTGGTTTCTTGGTTTAGCAAGAAATAAAAGTCAATTTCCACATCCACTGCAGAAGCAGAGTACATTGCTGCAGGAATCTGTTGTGCACAGATTCTTTGGATGAAGAATCAGTTACTGGATTATGGGTTAACATATTTCAAAATCCCTATTTACTGTGATAATCAAAGTGTTATTGCTATGATAGGTAATCCAGTTCAACACTCAATGACAAAGCACATCAGCATCAGGTACCACTTCATAAGGGAACATGTGGATGAAGGTACAGTGGAATTGCACTTTGTTCCAACAGATCAACAACTAGCAGATATCTTCACAAAACCACTGTGTGAAGCTACTTTTACAAGATTAGTAAATGAACTTAGAATGGTTTCAGGTTCTTTCTCTAAATCTGCTTAGTTTTGTTTTGATGCATCAGACTTTATGATCAGTATTTACAGAAATTACTCTCTTTATGTATTCTGTGCTTAATTGAAAATTGCTTAAGTACTGACTGGTGTCTGATGTGACTTTCTAAACTCTGATAGTGATATATCTGTTTATGTAACTATTCTATCCTATGAGGATACCTGTGCTAGATGCTGACCTAATAGTCTTCAATATACTAGAGATCCCATGTTAGAAGTAATTATTTATGTGGAAATCCATTGACACAAGCAAATTTTGATATTGAGCTTAGTTAAGTTTACTCTGTCTATCTTATTACTAAGTCAAAAACTAGAATAATGCTTCTCATCAGTTAAGTTCTGGTGTTAGTAAATCTGCTGAATGTACTAAGTGCTGATAAACCTCACTTATCAAAAGAAAAAGGAAAAAGAAAAAGAAATAAAATCAGAAAAGCAAAATATTTTCTTGGTGACTTTTCACACTCTATGATTACTGGAGAAATACTCTGATAATAGCATAAATTCTGATAAGCAGTCGTGACTCACTTACACTGAGAAGCCACTGTAAAATGGAATTTACAAAGATGCACAAAATTAGCACAAAACAGTTGAGGTGGACTCAAGCATGAACTCATTCAATAGTAGGCTTCAGAATAATGACAGATTTTTAGTAAAGTTTTAGTTATGCCTTATTTCTAAGATCTACTGAAGTGAATCAGACTTTACTCCTTGTCTGATATTTAGCTTAATGTACACACTAAACACTCCATATGAATGATGAAAATTACTGTGGTGATCTATGTTATTTTAGATGAACAGTTTATGTGTCACATTGCATAAATTCTGAGGACAAGTTCTGTTGAATGTTCTGATGATTAAGTTCTGAAGAATCTATATCAGAATTTGTGTGAAGAATTACAAAGATAGGCATTCATTTTTCGAGTTAAGAAATCATATTTTGATAACTGTTAAGTTATAATATAAGTCTAAGTTCTGATATTAAATTCTGATCCTTTACTTGACTTATTTGTGGATAAAATTTAAAAACAGTCTCATTTTAAATCAGGATATGTTTGGGTAGAATATTAACAGTCAATCTAATTAGGGTTAGTAAAACATGTACATGCACAGTAATTTTTACTTGTTACTTGTGCGCATTAAATCATGTCTTACACTTCCAATGACTGTTTTTCGTCTTCCCAGTCTAGGGAGACGAGGTAGAATTATTTCTACCAGTCAGCATTAAATTTCCTTGCGTCTCCTGGCATTCTCTTGCCTATATAAACCAAAACTTCACATCAGCCTATACATTAATTATTTTCTCACAAACTCACTCTCCTTTTCCCTCATATACACAACATCATGGTTAACTACAATATGTTTTTAAACTATGAGACCTTCAACATGGAGCTGAGCTGTGAGACATGGCAGCAGGAATGTCACGTGACTGTCATTCCTGATGAGATTTGGGACTCGGTTCCCCAGGAGGTTCTCACCCACCTCCTGTTCTTTTACATGGACTACCATCGCCATCTGGAGCGATTGGAGAAAGAAAGGCTGGAAGCTCTCCGCCAGCAAGAGCGGATCATTAGACTCACTATTCTTTTTGTAGAGAGTAGGAAGAAGAAATAACTTATTTTCTTCTTCCTGTTTTTCTTCATCGTCAGCCTTACCCTGCTTCTTGAGCTAGGACTAAGGCTGTTGATGTTATGTTTAGAAGCTTAGGACAATCTTGTAAAGCCTTGATGTAATTTAAATTTCATGAATGTATTCTCTTTATATATTAATGGAATTTCTACTTTTTGCAAGTTCTTGTCTCTGAGATGTTTGTAATTTAAATGCACTGATAAATCCTGATATATATTCATATTCTGATGACCATTTCATTTTTGATTTAAATTAAGTTCTTACCTTAAAATATCAGTACTTGTTTACTTGATTTATTTTGGTCATTCTCACACTCGAATTTTTTTCAGAATATTGGTTTTGCAGTGAAAATAATTGAATAAGTGGGAACAGTTTATATTTTGAATTAAAACTGATTTACCTCAATTAATGGAATTACCGGATAAGTGGAACGGTGTTTCCTTGAAAAACTGCAAGTGGGTAAGTAATGATTACTGTTTTCCCGTGCCCATTAACTATTCATTATTGCTGCATGTCTGACAGGTGTCCAACGGTTATATTTCTTTTACCAAGTATAATTAAGAGAGAGAGAAGATTATACAAACTTTTATTTACTTTTACACATTATCTCTCTTTCTTTGCTTTTACTTTCTCTCATCTCCTGACGTTGGTTTTTCATACAGACATTTTCTCAAATACCTAACAGGCGACTCTTAATTTTCGATTTTTCTTATGGCACCTAAGGATTTGATCATTGATGGAGCTAAGTTCGTTCCAAATAACTATATTGCAATTCTCGATCATGCTGAAGCTCCGTCTGAGTTGCATTGTGTGCAAGATCTTCTTGCACACAATGAAATTGGGTATGCATTGACCCAACCTTCAGTCTTTTCAAGCCAACAAGTTCTGATGTTTTGGCGGACTGGGCATTTTGATAATGGTGGTACAACTGGTACTCCCAGTATTATTTTTAAATTGGATGATTCTGAACATGTGGTAACTCCTGGTACAATTCGCAAGGCCTTACATTTACCAGAAGGCTATACTTTTTCAACACCGGAGGAATCAGCTCTACAAGAGTTAATGGCCAGTTTCGGGTATGAGCAGAGTTTTGGCTAAGCTTGGACAGTTGAAACGAGCTCATATCAGAAAGGAATGGAGCTTCTTCTTCGACTGCATCACTAAAGCTTTCGGGAATAAGTGTTCCAACTTTGATGCCATTCCTATAATGAGTCAGCACATCGGGTATGCTATCATTAACCAAACTCAGTTTGATTTTGCAAATGTTGTGATAGGTTTTGTTGGGGATAGGATGACAGAAGATAGGAATGTTGTCTACTTTGCTAGATTTTGTCAGCTTATATATACTTTATGTTGTGCTGATGCCCCTCAACTAGCCAGTTCTTTATATCCACCCTTTAAAATTGTAAAAAGAGCCTTTAATGACTTGGTAAATGCTGACCTTAAGAAAAATGTGGTTAGACCTTTACAGATTCCTCAGTCTGTAAAACAGATCTTGGTAAATGTTGATCCTCAAACCTATAGCTCTGTTTATCCTGATGTCCAACCTACCACCACATCCCAAACACCACATGTTGTGAATATGTTGTGCACTTGATGAGTACCTAAACAAAACATCTAAGTAGATTTTACTTAGTGAAATAATGTAGCACTCGACGGATAAGAATTATAGTCCCGACGGATAACTCATTTTAGTCTCGACGGATGAGTAACTTATTATCCATCGAGTGAGTAGCTTATGTAATAATGAGTTTGTAGCACAGTGTTGTATACACCTTTGTATAGAATCTGGAGTAGTATATAAGTCATGTTGACTTTAACGAGATATGCAGAATAGGTTGATTAACTGTACATAAGCAATGTCTTGTAATTCTGTATAAGTGAAATGAAGTCAAGTGCCAAAATGGCTATCAACGGATGCTTAACAAAGCTTCGACGGATGATCAAATGACTTTCAACGGATGTTTAAAATAGCAGTCGACGGATGATCAAGTAAGTCATCGACGGAAGATCTGAAAGTCGACGGATGATAAAATCAAGATTCAAACATCAGTTGAACAGTGAAAGCTGACACACAGCCGTCGAGATGGATACAAACACACTGTGGAAGCCCATTAACTGGATAATAGAGGACGAAAAGCAGCAAAGATCAAGACTGTTAGATTTTATATTTATTCAGTCCTTTTGACTTTGTAATCTTGGTAATATATAAACCAAGAGAGTAGCAAATAGAAAAATAACTAAGAGAGCTAAGAAACAAATACAGAGAAATCTTTGTAAGCACTATCTTTAGCATTTCCTGTGTTCTTAGTAGTTCTATTTTGTATAAGCAGCTGTGAGCATTTCTGCACACAGAGTTCTCTCGATATATTAAATATATCTCTGGTGGAATTATTTAAATCCACCAGAAAGTTTTAAAGACTCTTGTTTTTAATTACTCTTGTTTTGATTCATTAAAGTTTATATTCCGCATTGTGCTAATCAAAACAAATATATCTTTAATCGAGTTGAACATTTTTATCTTAAAGAAAAAGTTCAAGAATTCCATTCAACCCCCCTTCTGTAATTCTTGCTATATTGTTAAGGGACTAACACCACAGCAACCATCAGAACATACCACTCATACATCTATACCTCAGCCTTCCCTCAGAATATATCTCAAATCATATCTCTCAACTTCACAGACAGCTCAACCTTCATCCCCAGCACCTACTGTGAAGCCTTCATCTTCCAAGCCCAAGAGGACTAAGACTGTTTCTCAAACACCACAGAAGAGAAGGACGATTGTTCTGAGAGATGAGACTGATAGTGAGGAACAGGTTTCTTCATCGAAACCTATTGTTAAAGAAGCTGAGAAAGTTCCTTCTCAGAAGGATTCTGGAATTGGGGGATCTAAGCTTCTCAAAAGGCTTAGAAGAATGACTTCTGCTGAACCACCCAAGGAATCCCTACCTTCAAAGAGATACAAGAAACAGAGCTAAAAGGCCAGTTTCAGATGATGAGGAAGAAACAGCTAAGGAAGGAGATCAGAAATCTCTGATCTTACAAGAACCAGAATCTGTTCAAGCCACTGCTTCTCCATTGACTCCAACTCATGAAGCTGCTACAGAAAAGGCCAACACACCATATGTGTCTCCTGTTCATAAGACTGTATCTCCTGTTGATCCAGGCACAAGTGCTGAAATTGATATTCAGAACCTGGTTGTGCCTGAGGTACTTTACTTAGAAGCTCCAACAGCAATTCATCCATCAACAACACCAGTTACAGATGCTACTCAAACTCCAGAATTATCTAATACACCTTCTCTGCATCTAGATGTTGATGATCAGAATATAGGTGAGCATCAGGATATGGCTGTTGATCAGAACTTGGAACTAGATCAGCACTTAGAAGATGATGCTGAAGCCTCAACTGCTTCTCATACTGTTGTTTTATCAGAAGATGTTGATTCTGTAAGTTCTGATGCTACAAATTCTGATGATACTGGTGATGCTGCTCCACATGCAGATGCTGATAAAGCAGGTCCTTCAGGACATGCACCTCATCCAACTGTTCACAAAAGTGAAATAATTAAGAAGTTTGTTACAAGAGAAGCACCAGTGCCTTGGAGTGAAACTCCTGCAGGACAAGAGTGGACTAAGAAATGGAACTCAGTTACCTGTGTTCCATCTGCAAAGCATCTTGTTGAGCACTTGACAAAAGCTGATGAGATGTTAATTACTGATGATTTTAAAACACAGCTTCGAGTCACTGCATTGAGTACTAAACATCTACAAGGTCTTCATTCAACTACTCATGCAGAGATACATAAAGTTCAGGAAGAATTGATCAGGCAAGAACAAGTTCAGAAAATTGACAAGAAAAAATTCTTCCAACCTACCTTTGACAGAGTTGCTTATATTGAGAAGACTCAAGAGAAACAACAATCTCAGATTGATGATATTTTGCAAAATCAAGCTTCTCAGCAATCTCAACTTGATGAAATCCAGGCCTCAGTAGAATTGCTTGTCTCTCTTATGTTACCTGCTGATGCCAAAAAGGGGGAGAAAGTAATTAAGTCCAAATGCAAAGCTGATAAGACACTAAAGGGGAAGGATGATGAAAAAGATGACCAAGGAAACTATGGAATAGGTGGAGGTCATAGTCAAGGTAGAGGTTTCTCATCAAGAAAAGCTGAAATCACAAGTCACAGGACAAGTTCTGATGCTGGAAAAAGAATTACTTCTGCTACTGGTAAAAGGATAAGTTCTGATGAACTTTTAGATCTTGATGAAGAAATGTCAAGATAGTTATTTCTTAAAGAAAATCCAGGAATGGACTTGGAGAGTCTGATGGAAGAAGAAGCCAGACTTAAATCAGAAAAAGTCAAATCTAAATCTGAAGCTTCTGGTAAAAAGAAACTTCCAACACTCAAAGGCATTGTGATAAAAGAAAGGACAAATTCTGAAGCAACCGAGGCTAAATCACAACTGCAGATAGATCCAAGGTCCAAGGGAAAAGAGAAAGTTGGTGAACCTATCAAGGTTTTTGTGCCTCCTGTGAATGAAGAAATTACTGATGAAGATGAAGATCTTGCTCTGACTTCAAGAAAAGTTTCTAAGACAACCTCTGACATGGCTCAAGTTGTTCAGAGTCAAGAGATAGTTAGTTCTGATATCTCAAAGAAGCAAGTAACCTCTGACATAGCTCAAGTTAACTTGATATCAGAAGATATATCAAAGGAAACCTCTGACGTTGCTCATGTTAAACCTTCAAAGAAACTCCTACCAGGATTCACTAAAGCCAAACAGACTCAACCTTTGAAGACTGCTGCAAGTGGTTTTGAAGCAAGAGTGGTTACTGGAAAGGAAACAAGAGATAAAACTGGATTGGGAAGTGTTGATGAAAGAAGAATACATAACACAACCAATGATCCAACTTTCTTAAGTGAACCAAGTATTAGAGCAACTCCTGAGAGATTGAATCAACTAGAATCTGTACAAATGGTGTACCATTCCTACTTGAAAGAACACATCTTGTTGTACTTCATGACAGATGGTAGGGTTTATCATATAAGGGAAAATGCCATTCCACTGAAGTATTTTGAAGAGCTGGAACATGTATTATTCTTACTTCAAGTGAATGACAAAATAACGGAAAGTGCTGCAAACTTTTTGAAGAGTCAAATTCAGAAACAGAAAAAGCTTTATTCTGTTAAGTCTGACAGCACATATCTTCCAAAGTACAGAGATCACAAGGGTGATATTGTTGAGATGAAGCCCAACACTGCTAAGATTATAACTACCTTTCTGGGTTACAGGGCTGTGGAATTTAATCTTGAGTCTGACAAGGCATATTTGATCAGACTGGATCAGGATATAAGGAAATCTAGAATTAATGATCTCAGGGCTGCCATCTTTCAAATTGGTGAAGATACTACAAAACTTAAAGATGCTAAAAGGAGGATGATTGATGAACTCAGATATGCTGAGAGATGTTTGTTGAAGAACTATCTCAGAACAACTCCTGACATCAGAGAGATCAGAAGATGAAGCCAAGTCAAGATCTACAACTGCTTAAATTCTGATATGAATACAGACTGAAGTTGTTATCAGAAGTTAAAGATGGTAAAGTTTTAAGGACTGTAAGTTGTAGTTATCTAGTCAAATTTTCATGTATTTGTACTTAATGTTTTTGACATCATCAAATATCTGTTAAACTTGTATATTATGCTAATTTACAAGTTGGGGGAGATTGTTAGATATATTTGATAATGTCATGGCTAATGTGATTTATGTTTAGTTTTCAGATCTTACTTAAACAGGATAAATCAGTACTTACTGGAAATCAGGACTTAAGGATATCAGTACTTATATTATCAGGAGATAATCATCAGAAGATGGATATCAGAACTTAAGTACTAAAGGATGTTCAGATAAGAAAAGCAGCTGGTTAAAGAAAAGAAGATCGAGACAAACATAAGAAGAGATATACATGAAGATGGAATTCTATGAAGAATGGAATACTTGGAAGAAAAGATATTTGATTGATATATTTTAGGAAGTAGAAATATATTCAATATCAATTAGCGATTATCTTGTAACTGTGTAGTATATAAACACAGACATAGGGTTTACACTAAAAGTGTTATCACAATCGAGAAGATTACTTATTATAACCCTAGCAGCTCTCGTGATATTTGTTCATCACTGAGAGAGAACAGTTCCATACTGTAACAGAGTTTATTGTTTCAATAAAGTTTGTTTTCTGTTACTTGAGTTATTAAAGTTCGATTTGATTGTAATATACACTGTATTCACCCCCCTCTACAGTGTGTGTGTGACCTAAGAGAAGCTGGTACCCAAGCCAAAGAACAAGAGTTCTATTGACACAAAATGGGTGTTCAGAAACAAGATGGATGAAAATGGCATTGTCATAAGGAATAAAGCTAGATTGGTTGCCAAGGGCTACTCTCAACAAGAGGGAATAGATTTTGATGAGACATTTGCTCCTGATGCAAGACTTGAAGCCATCAGAATTTTTCTAGCCTATGCAGCCCATGCCAATTTCAAAGTCTATCAAATGGATGTCTAGAGTGCATTTCTGAATGGAGAATTGGAGGAAGAAGTCTATGTGAGTCAACCTCCAGGGTTTGAAGATCCAAATTTTTCAGACTATGTGTATCATCTCTTGAAAGCACTCTATGGATTAAAGCAAGCACCTAGAGTCTGGTATGAGACTTTGTCAAAATTTCTTCTAGATAATCACTTCACTTGAGGTATTGTTGACAAAACTCTTTTCTTTAGAAATGTTAATGGCTCTACAATACTTGTTCAAATTTATGTAGATAATATTATATTTGGTTCTACATATGATGAACTTTGTAAAAAGTTTGCTAATTTAATGCAAAGTAAATATAAAATGAGCATGATGGGAGAGATAACTTATTTTCTTGGTTTACAAGTTAAACGAGTTAGGGGTGGAATTTTCATTAGTCAAACTAAATATATTTATGATTTTTTAAAGAAGTTTGACTTAATGGAATGTTCATCTGTAAAAACTCTCATGGCTACTGCCACTAAGCTTGAATTAAACAGGGCTGAAAAGTCTGGGGACATTACAAGCTATAGAGGCATGGTTGGTTCACTTCTATATTTAACTGCTAGTAGACCTGATATAATGTTTGCTACATGTCTTTGTGCTAGATTTCAAGCCGATCCTAGAGAATCTCACTTAGTTGCTATTAAAAGAATTTTCAGATATCTCAAAGGGACTCCAAATCTAGGAATTTGGTACCCTAGAGAGTCTGGATTTGATCTAATTGGCTACTCAGATGCAGATTATGCAGGTTATAAAATAGACAGGAAAAGTACAACTGGCACTGTCAATTTCTAGGGAATAAGCTTGTGTCATGGTTCAGTAAGAAGCAAAATTCTGTTTCTACATCAACAGCTGAGGCTGAGTACATTGTTGCTGGTAGTTGTTGTGCACAGATATTATGGATGAGGAATCAACTATTTGACTATGGGCTAAATGTTGAAAAAATTCCAATATTCTGTGACAACACAAGTGCCATTGCCATTACTGAAAATCCAGTGCAGCATTCAAGAACCAAGCACATTGACATCAAGTACCACTTCATAAGGGAACATGTGATGAATGGTACAGTGGAACTTCATTTTGTTCCAAGTGAAAAACAAATTTCAGACATCTTTACCGAGCCACTTGATGAATCAACATTCACAAGATTGGTAAGTGAGCTAGGTATGCTTAATTTTTCTTATATTCATGTCCAAATTGTAATTTGTAATGCAGCCGGAAATGAATTTGTTGCAAGAGCAAAGTTGGCTTTAAGTAAAGTTTATTCTATCAATCGATATTTTCTATCCGTTGAAAGCCAAAGTTGTTCTATCAACGGATGTTCATTATCCGTTTAAAGACAAATACATTTCTGGAAATTTTATCCTTCAACGGATAAAACTGTGTTAATCTTCAACGGATGACCGTTTACCTCATCCGTTGAACTGTCACATCAGTCGATTCAAGTGTATCACAGCCGTTGATTCTATTTTCTTAACCGTTGATACATATATATACAGTTGTATATATTTGTATTAAAGGCAGTTTTTAGAATACATACAGTTTTTCTTTTATTCTTAAACGGCTGTAATTTACTTAAAAATATTGTTTAATCATTTTCTTTATGTTTTAATTTGAGAAAGTATAAAAGTCCCTTTGAATTCTTATTTTCACTTTACGATTTCTTGAAATTTCAAAAGCTTTTACTCTCTCTCTCCCAAAACTCTCAACTTTTCTCTGCAACTTCTACCCACAACAATGGCACCAGTAGTAAAGATAATGTCCCAATCTGGGTTTGTCTATGAGAAGAACAATTTTGTAGCTTTGGTGGAAAAGAATGAAGCCTACTCAGATTATCATAAGATGATGGATTTCATCAAGAACTGCAAACTGAGCTATGCAATGCTGGAGGCCCCAATGATTTACTGTGAGGTAGTTGAGGAGATTTGAACAACTGCTGAGTTCAACTCCACTGATATGACCATCTCCTTCTCTCTCAAAGGTAAGGATTACTGTATTAACTCTGATGAAATACAGTCCTGTTTTAAATTACCTAAAAACAATGCCATGACACCACACACTGATAATGATGTATCTAGCATGTTAGATTCTATAGGCTATTCCCTTAATTCTACTAGTTTAGGCAGTATTAAGAGAAAAGGCCTTGGGAAAGAGTGGAGTTTTCTCAGTGATGCCTTTTTCAAGGTTTTCTCTGGGAAAATTAGTAATTTTGAAGCAATAACTTCAGCTCTTGTTAATATGCTCTATATGCTGGTTTCTGATAGGTACTATAATTTTAGCAACTATGTTATGCTAGAATTGGGTACTAGGTTAGGTAACAAGGCTAATAGAACTCATAACATCTATTATGCTAGATTCTTTATGTCATTGGCTAACCATGTCACTGAAGGTTTGGTCATAAATAATGAGAGTAATAAGCTCAAGTGATGGGTACAAGAGAAGAGGGTCATTGCAGACCTTTTAAGGATTGACCTCAACAGTAAGGTGTCATTGGTATATTTACCAATAATGGCTGCACTTCAGGTAAGTAAGGTAAATACTTCTTCAACTCCTACTACTTCCAACCCCAACATTTCTTTGCCTTCAAGTGTGTCCATGGGATCTGTGTCAATGCCCTAACAGATTCCTACCAAGGCCACCAAACCTAAAATTTCAAAACACAAGTCAAAGAAAGCCACCTCTGTTGTCTCTCAAAAGACAACAGTTGTAACAATTACCATAAACCCTGAGGGGAGTGAACAGGGTGTTAGTGGTGAGGGGAGGGGTGAACATAAAGAAAACCCCCAGAATAAGGTAGGAGAGGTGAGTGGTACCCAAGCTAGCCAAGCCACAGTTTCTCAAAAGACTGTGGTGGTTGAAAAAGATTCAAACTCATCCCTAGTTGTACCCTCCCAAAAGGGTGTAGCTATTGAAAATAGTCCCCAACCAGGGACACAGAACAAAAGAGGGAGGGACATTGAAGCCACACACTAACATGTAAAAGCCTTCACAAGAAGAAAAAAGGTCAAAACCCTAGTTTCAACACTGGGTGCACACATTGCACAGATACAATCACTTGTATCTATGCCTTCACAAATCCAGCTTGATGTGACTCCAACAAATGTGGAGTCATAGCCCCATTCTCTCAAAATTGACACACACCAACCACCAAATTCTCCATCACCATCTCTGGATGTGGACATGATTTTCACATCAATTCCTGATTCTCCCTCTTTACAACTCAGGGAGGAGCCCCACTCAAGTACTGGTGATCATCATCTTTTAGATGATTTGTTGGATCATCAGCCATTTCTTTCATACTTAGTTGAAGAATCTGTGTCATTTAATTTAAAATCAATCCACACAGATTCAACAATTATGTCATTTTCAATTTCTACTTCTTTTCCTTCTTCAACGGATATCCCTCATCTGTTGACACGTGGTTGTTCTTCAACGGATAAGCTTAACAGTAGTTATCCGTTGATACCATCAGTTTCAACTTCAACGGATATTCTTTATCGGTTGATGGTCTCTACACAAACAACTGAATTAACTCCAAGTGTAGAAGACATGGTTACTGTACAATCACTTCTAGGGCTAAGGGAAGGGAGTGAAAACTTGAGTGAGAGGCTGAGTTGCTCCCAGGAAAAAGGAGAGCTTGAGAGTATAAATATGCATGTTATTTCTTCTAGCATGGAAAAAGAAAGTGAGAGGAGTCCACCTTAGTAGGTGAAGGTGAGGGTATGAGGAGTGTGAGCCAGGGGGAGCCCCTGATGCAAGAAAAGAGAGAAATTGAGAGAAAAGCAGGTACAGGAGATATAAGGGTGGATCCAGCCATTGCTAGTGAGTCAATGATTGTGGATGATGCTGACAAGGGAAGACAATTTCAGCAATATTACAGAGCTGAAATTGATAACATTTCCTTGGATGCTGACACTTTTACTCATTCTGTGTCAGCCTATCAATTGTTGGCTACTCAGGTCAATGAGGAGGCAGAAAAGACTCTAAACCTAGTACATACTTCAGAATCTCTACAAAGGGATAAAGTTGATGTCAATATGATGCCTTCTACAGCTGGAGAGCCATCTGAAGAATTTGGAGTAAATTCTAATGATGATGACTTTGGTTCTTTTGATGGAAGCATGAGCTTAGGGGGAGATGAAGGCCCAAGCTCTATTCCAGAGTTACCTAAATGGGCATTGACAAAGGAGTCTACACCAGGGCATTTCAATGTATCCTTAGTCAAACAAGTCATGGCTATCCAAAAGGCAATTCAGGAAACTTTCAATGCTGGTACCAAGGCCATTCTCCAAGCACACTTAGATTCTCTACATCTCATGAAGCTACAACAATTAAGACAGAATCTAAGTGTGGATGAACTCAAAAAGGACATAGCTGACTTAAAGTCCTACACTACTGAGAAACTGGATGCAGTTATGCCCTTTGGTACTATACAGGAACTGTTACTGAGACTGAAAAGAGAATCAGATGCTGAAAAGAAGATGGCCAAATTGAAGGAAAGAGTTCAAATTATTGAGAACTCTATGGTGACCATTCTTCAAAATCAACAGTCTCAGACAAGTCTTCTAATGCAACTGGCTAAAGCACAGGGCTTGACCCCTCTTCTTGATGATAACAAAAAGGGGGAGAATAAAGGGGAAGGGGGGCCATCTATACAAATTCAAATATCCAAAGTGCTTGTTCCTGCCATCACTACTTCTCCAACACTTCAAATCAAAGGAAAGCTTGATGGAATTGATCTAATCCAGCTAGCAGCAGCTGAGATGAAGGTGAAAGAGCAAATGAGGAAAATTGATGAAAGGATGCAACAAGTGTTTGGTTCTACAACTGCAAAATCTCTATCTGTGAAACATAACACAAAAGTTGAGTCAATCATTATGGAGCACAAGCCAGTAAGGAGGAATAAGGTTGGAGAAAAATCTTCAAGGAACCTGAAGCCCATGGTACTCAGGCCAACCACTAGATTCAACAAGGCTTCTACAAAAAACCCTCTAACTCCTGCTCAGCTAAAAAAAGTGGATTTTCCTCTTCCAAAGCCTGATGAAGACAAAGTTTTGGGTGGTAATATCATAAAGCACAAAAAGACCAAGGATGTAGTGGAAAGAATGAATATGGCTATCATTTATAGAGAGGGAAAGAATATCTGTGTGATTCAAGGACATCCCAAATTCTCAATAGCCAAGAGGGAAGAGACCATGAGGCTAAAGGAAGAAGCTAAAAAGCTGAAGGCTGACAAAAGAACACAAGCAAAGCTTGAAAAACAGCTAAAGTCAAGTCAACTAGAAGATAAGAAGAAGATCGAAGACAAGAGTGAAGGAAACAAGACTGAAAACATAAATGTGGATATGGGGAATGTGGTTGTTAAAAGTGTGTAAGAAAAAAGTGAGGAGAGAAAGAAATGGCAGAAGGGTAACAGAAAGAAGGTTAGGGCAAAAAGGAAGAGTGAAGATGACACTAAAGTAATCCAATCAAAATCCAAACCACTACCTTCCATTCTTGAACCTTTTGTTGCTGATCACAGTATCAATATCCATGGTGAACCAATCATCCCTAAAGAGGAACCTATTGATTGGAACACCATCAAATTGCCTACCTTCTTAACTACTTCTCCACCACCAAAGGAACTGAAAAGAAAATCTAAATCTACACATCCCCCAACCTCAAGGAAATTCACTCAAAAACATAAACCTAAGCCTAAGCCACAAGCCTCAAAGGATGATTATGTTCACATTTGTGACATAAAAGAATATACAGATATTGAACTCTACCTGGATGAGCTGGAGGAAGTAAGGGGAATAAATGCCTATGGACAGCTACCAGAAAGGCTAGTGTTCAAGTATAAAGGAAGTGTGGAAAGGACTTGACCTCTTCAAAGAATTCTAAATGAGGGATATTCTACCTTGATTAGAGTCTACTCAGCTATAAAAAGGGACAATGGTTTCACCAGAACTGCCAAGACTGAGATTCTCAACAAGATTGTCAGCATAAGGAAGACTTGGTGGGAGTCAAATTCCTTACCTAGAACATTACTCATCCCAGAGCATGGAACTACAATTCATAAATCACCTCATTGGTTGATGGAGTTCAGAGACAATAAAGGAGTCAGAAGATTTTTCAGACTTGAAGACCAGCTTAAGATTGCCAGTAATGAAACTCTCAAGGACATGCAATCTAAGTTTGATATCAGTGATGAAGATGAAACTGAATTCTACAGACAACTCCAACTCCAAGTAGAGGAAAATGACAGGAGGCTAGGTAAGAAAACAAGGGAACAAAGGAAAAGAAAATGATTTGCTCAGGCTAAAGGAGCACCCTTGGAAACACTGTAAATTTTTAACTCTATCTCAGTACATACATTGTTGCAGCACTTTTGAATTTCTACTTAGTTTTAACTCATATATTTGTTAAGTGTTTTGTTATCATCAAGTTAACCTTGAATTTATTCCTACAATTCTAGTAGACATAAATAGAGGGAGATTGTTAGGAATATATTTGTATTAGTTTGATGATAAGATAAACAAAACACTTAAGTAGAAAACTAGTGTTTGTAGCCTCAACGGATAAGACCACTTTGGTTATCCGTTGATGGAGTAGCTTTACTTAGAAATAAGTTTAGTATTGTAGCACATTTCAATCTTTGTAAATGAGTTATAATTCTCAGAAGTTGTAGAAATTATAAGTCATGTTGACTACTAGCGGATATACAAATAGGAGGGCTAATTGTAAATATTTCATGCCTTGTAATTTTGTATAAATGAAGTAGTATCAACTGGTAAATTAAAGGCCTTCAACGGATGAGAAACAAAGCCTCAACGAATGTCTCTAAATCTTCAACGGATAACATCCATCAATGGATAAGTGCATCAACGGATAAAGCTTCAACTGCTAAAGCATCAACGGATAAGAGCATCAACGGATAAAGCCACCAACGGATGAAAGCTTCAATGAATGCTCAGTTCCATAGCAGATGATAGTGACAATTCATAAGCTGACAGAGGCACATGGGTTGACAGAGACAATTGGAATGTGGTACCCTTTTGGAGGAATCAAGAAAAAGCAGCATTTCCATTCTGGTGCAAACAAGGAAGTATTCAAAGATTCACAGATTATCTTAGATTGCATTGGATAGAGAAATGAAGAAGATACATGTGAAGGACTATTTTATAATTGTATTTTATCTTTGTCTTCACTTGTAAAACTTGGTGATATATAAACCAAGTTGCAGCTAGTAATTAGGTGTGAATTTTCAACAGCTGTTTAGAAAAATTCAGAGAGAAAATCATCTAGTTTGTACTAGGAAGCAGCTGTGAACAATTCTTTGCATAACAGATTTTCTGAAATACACATCTCTGGTGGAACAACAAATCTACCAGAAAAGTTTTAAAACTTCTGTGTTCTTTACATTTGTGTTTTGAATATACATCTGTCTGCACTTGCTTAAAGCAATTCACACACATCTGTTTATTATACAACTAGCCTTTGAAACTGCTCAAAACTTTAAAAAGTTTTGAGATTTACATTCAACCCCCTTCTATAAATCTCATTGTTAGTTCCTTGGGAATAACAAATGTGCACATAATAAGCTGAACACCCATAATGATAGACCCCTCGAATTGGTTGTTTTACTTATATTTATTGATAAAATTTGTTTTAATGATAGACCCCCTCGAATTGGTTGTTTTCATCTCGTCCCACTGCATTCAACAATTTTCCTTCAGTAACAATTTTGAGGAAACAATCATCCAAATCAAGTATTGGTCAGCAATCTGCTAATTTCCACCCATTTTTCAGCATAACATAAATATATCTTTTTAAATCTGCTTTCATCCCCATCATTTAACCTTGTACCAGAGATCTTGACAGTCTCATGTGGATTATTTTTAATAACCTCATTGCCAAAGTCTTTCACTCTCGAATAATGCTCTTTCAGTTGATCAGTTACACCATCCAGGGCAGCTTAATTTCCTGAGTCTCATAATCTTGATCCGGGGTACCTCAATTTCCAGTTCATTCTTAATAGTCTCAATCATGTCATTCACCCTCCATCGGGGATTTTTCCGGATCATATCACCATATTTTTAAGCTAATTAATATTTCACAATAACTAGCTTATTTTTAAAGGGTTTGTTGCAAAAATACTCATTCATCAATGTCTTAATTGCAACAACCTCACTTTTTTTTTTGCCTTCTAATCCAAATTATGAAAGGACAACCACGATCACACTTGACATGGGCTTCGTTAGGCTCATTACACACAAAATGGACATCCTTTCTTTCATCTAAATCACACTGTATTACCGAGTTTCTAAATTCTTTCATGTTCACAAAGGCATTTCAACACTAAAATCTACCTTGTCATTCATTCTTTTTGTAATACCTACAAATTTCCTTCTCTTCTTTATAGACACTACGGACGGACCTACATATCCATATTGCCTATTTTCATTCTCATTTGAGGAGTCAATTGACCTCAGCTTAGATTCAAAATTTGACTTTTAGAAAGGTGTGGCTATTGCAGTTTTCATCTCCTCCCTGACGTGTTTCTTCTTTAATCTATTATATTCTAACTCCTCATCACTTTCAATCACAAAAGAACATACACTATCACAAGATTCACTATCAGTTTCTTTATATACATACTCATCATCCTCAATATCATCATATTAATCCCCTTCTCCATCCTCAGACCCATTATCAAGTCTCTCATCCTCAACAATAACTTCTTGACCCTTATCTTTCACTGCCAAATTTAGAATATAGCAATCCTATTTCACTAGACATATTTTTACATCATTCTTGAAATATACTAAACATTCACCTCTATTATTATATTTTTCCGCAAAATCAGGTATATTGCTGAGCATTCGGTCAGTTCGGTTCAAAACCGGACCGGACCGAACCGAAATTGTAATAAGAACCGGACCGAATCGAACCGAAATAATTTCGTCCAGTCCGGTTTTGGACCCCACTGACCGATTTTTTTTCAAAAATAAAATTGTATTGAAATTTTAAATCAAAAATTATAAAATCTAAAATATAATTAATGTAAGATGATATATAGAGTACTAAGAGTGTATAAATATAATTACAAATTAAAAATTATGATTATAATTTTTAAAATATATGTAAAATGTATATAATATAAAATTATAGTATATATAATTCGTTCTATTCGGTTCGGACCGAAATATTTTTTAAAAGAACCAGACCGAACCGAATTTTATTTCGATTTATTCGGTCCGGGCCGAATAGATCGAATTTCTGAAAACTTCGGAAAATACCAAACCGAATTAGCACGGTTTGATTCGGTTTTTTTGTTTCAGTTCGATTTTACTCAGCCCTAAATATACCCCAATATATCCGAGATTTCTTGCATCGTTAAAAAAAGTATCATGGTGATTAAACTCTATATCCACAAACTAAATGTAACATGCAGTCAATATGTCAATAGTCGTACTCATATATAAACATATTGACATCAAAACATAAATAAAACATGATTTTTTTCACATAAAATCAATGATCAAAATATTAGAGTGCACTATATATGGAACAGTACGAATCAGATACTATTGAGATGAACTCACCTTATTCTATCGAACAGAGAATGGATACTATTGATTAAATAGAGTGATTGAGATACTCGATCATTAACGTAGATCCCTCGAAACACGATACATCAATGTCGATCCCTTGAAACTCGATACGATAAACAATAAAGGAATTTATGGTTTTTCTTTGCTCCCCAAATTCTTGAATAGTTTAATTAGGATTTTTTATTCTACTGCATGTTTTATTATAAGACCTTCTCCAATACAGGCCCAAGTGCTGCATTGAATAATGTGTAAAGGATCCGGGTAGTAAAATAAGCATTGGAGCAAAAAAGTGGCTAGGCTAGAATCCAACTCGGTGGCCACAGCCAACTGCAGAACTTACTGTATATTTTCTTGTTTTTAGCTTGACGTGGCAAGTGAATCACTTTATTAACCTGCACACTTCTACTTCATGTTGCTGTCTGTTCCACTGCCTGCTACTTTTTCTGTAAATTCTAATGTAAATATTAACGTTAACATGAACGTTACTAACTTTTTTAACGTTCAAAAAAAATTCACTATAAATATCCAATTCACTCATTATATTTTTTCACACTTTCTTCTCTTGTAAAAATTTTGCATATAATTTTTTTACTTACAAAAAAATGAATCCAAACAATTATTCATCCTCAAACCCACAAAATCCCAACCCACAAAATTCCTACTCACAAAATCCTAACACGCAAAATTCTCAATTCTCGAATACTCAATATCCATATTCATTTTCAAATTCTTATTTTCCATATGTCCAAAATCCAAATATTGATAACCCTCATACTCCAAATTCTCAATTTCCATTTCAAAATCCGTATTTTCCGTACCCTCAAAATTCTCAATTTCCTTTTACTCAAAATTCTCAATTTGATTATGAGTTTTTTCAATTATATAATATTAATTCTGAAACTGTTTTTTCTCATAATCAAGTTTTTATTTATACGAATATAATATTAAATGAAATACGATTAGCAGCACTTGGTTTTGGGCCCCGTTGGAGTATCTGGCCAGTTTTTAAGTTGAAATGAGTTGATATCCATGTGACTTGTTTGTGGACCCCAAATCAGTTGGCCAAGGATCTGAGGATTGGAGAAGGTCTAATGGCCTGATGAATATCCTTTTAATTTAGCTTTTTTCTTTTTTGGTTGCCAGGTCGGACACACTGGAAGCAACGTCGATGAACATGTCACACATTTGACCACTCCATTTTGAATTGTGATTATGAAATTTTAAAAACTTAACGTTTTTCGTTAATCTCCCGTACGTCATCAAACAGAATGATATATATGTTCAGTTCAGTAGTTTAAATGATACTCCCTCCATCCCTTTGAATTGTTAATATTTGAAATGAAATGTTCGACACGTATTTTAAGACTCTTGTTTAATATAATATTAGCTTAAAACCCGTGCGATGCACGGACTGCACATATTTTTTTTAATATTACATAATTTTAAAAAAAATACTTGAATTCAATTCTTAATTTTGTTCATTTAAAATTTTAAATGATACGATTTCATAATAATTATATAAATAAACGTTTTTAGAACATTTAAACTTATTTAAAGTGATAACATTGATAATGGGGAAATATTATTATAATGAAATTATTATTTTATTTAGGGTAAAAATATAATGTCTCCATTATGTTGGTTTCTTAAAAAACTATTATTTTAGTATGATGATTACTTAATCGATTAATTATAATTATATAAAAGATATTTGAAAAAGGCAATATTACTGATTGAACGATATAGTTTTATTGATAATTCTAAGTGTATTTAAAAAAATTAATTTGATTTATCTCGGATCAGTGATTTACATTATTTTATTTTAGCCCGATGCCCCATACACCCACCAAATCAAACTAATTATTTTTAGGTTAATTTTATTTTATTTTAAATTCCGGATCAATAAGATAATTTTGTTTTAGATTGAATAATTAGGTATATTATTTTTTTGTTAGTCACATTGTATTTTTATTTTAGTTTTGTGTTAGTCTGAATCAATTGTATAATATATTTTTTTATCATGTATAAGTAAAATATATTATTTTGTTTATCCAAGTTCATTAGTATAATTTTTTAAGATATATTTTATTTATCCAAGTTCATTGGTATAATTTTTTTAGGAGGATTGATAATATTATTATTTTATTTTAACCCGAGTCACATTATATATCTACCAAATTTTAAGAATTATATTTAGTTTATTTAAATTTAATTTAACCCGAAATAACAAATTTGAATGATATATAACTCAATATAAATTAAAATTTATATTGGTAGAAAAAGTTGAATTTAAATATAAATTATAGTGATATAGAGTTCGATATAAAATAGAATTGAAATTGGTAAAGTAATAGAAGAAGTTGACTTCAATATCAATTAGAATTGAAATTGAACGACCCAATAATTAGAATTAAAACAATTAAATAAGGGTAATTAAGTAATTTCAGCAAGTACCGACCGAACCGACTACCAAACTTTTAATGTTTTGTCTATTATAATATAGTATAGATAGTTATATAACTTATTTTGAATTTTTTTTTCTTAATAATAGTTTAAACATTTAATATTTATTCAGAAGAAAAAAATTAAAAAAAAAATAATTTATGTAATTATACTAGATATGAACCTTAAAATGCGTGTCGAACGCTATTCAAAGGGGCGGATGGAGTATAATTTTTTAACGGATGATTTAAGTAAGATATTTGGATATAATGAGTGGCTCCTTTGATATAAAATTATATATGTTTCTTTTTGGAAAATATATGTTTCCTTCCGAAAAATATAAAGAAATAATTAAATTGCATGTAGTATCTCCTCGTGAATACATAATACAATTTGCAGAAAATCTGTTATTTATTTACAGATTTGGATGATACTTCATATATATACTATCTGTATATATACACATTATAAAAACATGATATATTATCTCACCACTGAAAAGAAACAAGTCTCAAATCAATATTGTGTTGAGGATTTAATTGCAGACATTGGAGGAAATATGAAGTGTTTATATAGCCAAGTTGGTGTTGGTGATAGGGAGTGGCGGACGCAGAAAAAAAATTTAGGGGAGTCCGAAAATAGATGAGGTTTTTTTTTTCTATAAATATGAAGACAAAAATGATTAAAAAAACATTATGTTATCATTGAATTACATGAACAAAATAAAATAAAATTAGTTGAATTTTTAAGTTTAATTGCAAGTATATTATTTTAATCAACCATTCAAAATCTTAGAGATAAAATTGAAAATTCAAAATCTTAGAGATAAAATTGAAAAAACATTAGATATGTGATAGAGAGGAATGGAACCCTGGTGCTCTGGAAGACAACAAGACTGACCAGCTGAGCTATAGTGACAACACAATAATTGTACATACTACTAGCAATTTATCCAAATTTCAGGGGGGGTCTGGACTCATCATGGCTATCACGGGTGCTTTTAAAATTTCTCCCAGTTGTTATCCAGAAATTCCAGAGTGTTGCAGCTTCAATGCTGCCAGAAAAATGCTGCCAAAACTCTAGAGAAACTCTCTTCTACATGCTATACTATGCCATGTTTGCTAAAATCGATCATTCAATACATCTGATCAGAAATGTTGGAATTGTGATTTCAGATTAAGCTTCTCTTAAAATTTCATATTGAAAGCAATTTGTATTCTTTGTTACTCTTTTTATTTGATAGTTTTTGTGTCACTAACTCACAATAAGGAGTTCGTCGCCTAACTTTCCTCTTAAAATTTGATTCTGATAAAGAACCATAGTTCACTGTCTATCATTTATAAAAAATGGTTTTTCTAGTGTGTCCAAAGACAAACATTAAAATTTCGTTCTTAATTAGTTGTCAAAATTTTATTGATAGAGATTTGTGTGCATGTATAGGGTTCCATCATTATTAATAAACTATACACCTATAAAATTTTGACAACTAATCAAATACGGATTATTAGCATCTGCCCACCTAGAAAATTTGTATAAATAAAATGTATAGTGTGAACAATATGATTTGTTGTGGGATTAGTAATAATAACGAACAGCCAAAACTATTACATTAATTCCATCTATTAATATTTAATATGATAATGAACATGCTTACTCAATTCCGATTATGAGGACTCACATGATGGTATCAAAATTTTTTATTAAATTTAACAAAAATTAAAAACGGTAGTGCGAAGAACTTGAAGCATATATATCGATTGATCCTGTATTTTGTTTGCTTCACCTGATTTCCACTTTCCAGAAAATAAAAGTTCAAAAGATAGGAAGAAAAATGAAAAAACATATTCTAATTTCATTTCGCCTGTTGTTCACTGTAATTTCCCATACGAAGTAATTAACAGCTACCATCGGGGAAGCAATAAAATAAATTTGTTAGTGGGCCGCGTGGCTGTCGACTGAGGTGAGCCCGGAGGCTTTAAAAAGTCGCACCGTACCTCTTCATTTTTCACGCCTGCTGAAATGAGAGATGTGTTGTAGCACTGGTGCTTGCATGCAATTCCCGGAATCGATTTTGGTATAAATAATACTCATTTCTTGCAGTAATGTTCGTATGGTACTTCTATACTCATTGCTTCGTGCTGGTGTCTCATTGTTCTCTTGTGATTTGATTTTGGCTTTGACTGTGTTTAATGCTTCTAGCTAGGTATAGGGGTTTGAAAGATTGGATGAATGTTCACTTTCCTGTATTTTCTAGGGTTTTCAGAAGTTTCTTTTTAGGGATTCATTCTCAGATGTATGCGTCAGTTTTATGATCTGTGTCTGTTGAGATTATACTTTTTTTTGTCGCATTTATGTGATCAAAACCACTTTTTAACTCCCTTGAATGTGCTTTTACTTGTACCGTTCTTTTTTTTTTGTTTAGCATTTTTGAATGTGTGTTTTAAATTTCTTGTTTCAGATGTCCTAATTTGAAAATTCTGGCACTGCCTAACAAATTATTGGGCGAATACGGAGACAATATTCCAGAAGTCATTGTCAAGTGCAAGAGTTTGGAGTTGCTAAGGATTTGAAAGTGCAGTTACCTGGTAGAAATCATTGACAAAATCCGTATTTATTGTAAAAAATTTAATGGCCTTAATTTTTCTTGGGCAAGCAGATATCGACGACAGTATAGTGTCAGCTATTGTGTCAAACTTGCATCTACAGAATTATTGCGTTTCGAAGGTTGTGTCCTTGACAAGAGAAGTCTAGTGCAGATATTGCGGAAATGCAAAAAACTTGAGCTCCTCTGGACATGGAACTGTGTCAGCCCGGAGGAGGAGGAGGAGGAGGAGGAGGAGTTGGAGGAGGAGATACTTAGGCTTACCACTGGAATAAAGGACTTAATGCTTCAAGGTTACTACAGCTGTGTGTTCCATGGACTTTAGGCATCCTTGGGACATTCCACATAGCAACTTCAGTAGGGTGCAAATGTTAAAGATTATCATTATTTTCCAGTATTTTTAATGGTTCAACATTTAGCAACACTGTCAACTCTTTGGGCCTTATGGTTCTGTTCCACTTATTATTTTATAAATTATAATTACTCTCTACTTTCTTTATTTTCTCCATCGCCCTTTCACCACCAAAGTTTTATGAGTATATTGGGATACAGAAATTTGCACAGGTGAAAATTCATCTGATTACTTTTAAGGGGACGTGGTTCTACTTGTTTAATTCAGATTGGTAAACGGAACTAAAACTTAGTTAATTATATGTGTTTTTACTTTTTCTAATATTTAGTAATCTCTCAAGTATATCTACATTTATAACAATATAATATATTAGCACTATAATAAACTAATATAATTAATTATTTAATAACATAATTAATTTTTTAATAAAATTAACATATATATTATAAAAAAAATCTATACTATATTATAATAGCCGGAATAGAGATAATTTGGTTCAACGATAATTCCCTAATTTTGATTATTACAAAAATAGATAAATAGTGTTATATATCTAATAAACTACTAAATTATTAAACTACTACTAAATATAATATATTTATCCTACTAAACTACGAATACAACTTATCCTATTATTAAAAGATATAAATAATAGTGTTACATATCTGCTAAACTACTGGAAATAGTCTATTTATTCTATTAAATTACGACCACATGTTATTCTATTATTTTTATTATAAATTTATAATCATTATATATTTATATAAATATTTTAAAAATATAATATAACTTGATAAATAAAAATTTAAAATATTAATGGAAACCCGTGCATCGCACGGGATTTATGCTAGTATTTGTAATTTACAAAAACTAAATAATTAATTATTTTTAATTTTTAAAAATAATTGATATATTGATCTATTTTTTGTAATCCAAGATTTAAATTATAATTGAAATGAAAAGGAAAAGTGAGGAAGAGAATACATATCCACCGGGGGTAAGAGAGATTTGGAATAAATCTAAAACTTAAAAAGGGGAAATGATCTTAGAGCAAGTTCAACAATGTCCTATTAGATGTCTTATAAATATAATAAAATATAATGTTCTAGTAATTTAAAACGTGATTTTTGTATATTAACTCCAACAATATGTCTTATAATGGTGTCATAATTAGTATAATATTATATTTGAATTACAATCGGAGGGAAAGAAGAGATGAGAGGGAAGAGATGTGTAAAAAGAGAGGGAAATTTTTTTTTATTGATATAAATTAAATAGGGCATGCCTAGTGATGCCTTAAAAATGAGATATTTAGTAAATATCCTAGTGTTTTAAGGTACCAAGAGCACTCATTTAAACAAAATACCTTAAATTCTAATTTAGGGCACTCTTGAACTTGATCTTATTAGGATAAATCTAAAACTCAAAAAGGAGAAAGGGAAGAATTTTTCACTAAACAAACATCAACCAGGGAATCAGTTCAATTGTATCTCTCTTTCTTTGTTTATTTCCCTTTTTCTTTATTTATTATCTCATACCAAACATCTCCCTGTTGGGATGAGACCCCTATATTCGAATTAATCATACCAATCAAAATATTCATACTCATTTCTTACATCATTTTAGAACTTTTTCTTATTCATACTCATTTCTTACATCATTTTATAACTTTTTGTGTGACTATTTTTGTGCATGTAATATTACTTTTAAGAAATATAATCTCATATAGCACAATCTGGAATAGGGGATTTATAATTCCAGGTGAAATAATCATTTTTTCAAACTAAGCATTAACAGTGGGAACTTGAAGAAGGAATCGCTAATCCTTCGGGAATAAAAAGGTTGATTCGTTTATGACAAAAAAATTGTTTCTTTGTTATAAACCAGCATATCATTAAACAAAATTAGGGCTGCAAATAAATAGAACTGTTCGTGAACAAAATTCGGAATCGGCTCGTTTAAGTGAACTCGGCTCAGTTCGTTTTTTTAAATGAGCCAGTCTTGAACATGAAAATGAGCTCGGATAAATAAATGAGTCGGACCGAACTTTTTGTCTGTTCGGCTCGGACTCGGCTCGTTTAGTTCGGGTTCGACTCGGACTCGGCTCGAACTCGGTAACTCGACTCAGCTCGAATAAACTTTATATATATTATAAATAATAAATTATTATTAATCACTTAAATATTTTTACTGTTACATTTTTTCATCATTTATTAATAATTTAATTATTTTAGAGATTCTGTTTATTTTTTCTAAATTTAACACTTAGTTTTTCATAAGTAATTATCAAATTGTTATCATGATACATTCATCTCCAATTATTCATATTTCATAAACATCATTAAATAACTTGTAATTTACATAAACCAAATTTAAGTAAAACAACAAAACATATTAAAATTTGATATCGTCATTTTAAAAAGTAGTGTACGATTTATAAAGTTACAAACGTCTTAATAATTAAAAAATGAAATTGGATATATTTTTAAAAATCTTCTTGAAAAATAAAATGATATAGTTAGTTTAAGAAATAAGTGTAAAGTGTGGGTGTGCATATATAATTTTAAAGTAAAAAATTAGTAATTAATCTGGATACAACTTGTAAAATTATAAATTATAATTTAAGATTATTCGATTGAAAAACAGATTCAAAATATTAGTGGACAAACTCGACTCGGCTCGAGTTCGGTTCAGCTCGGTTGTTCGTAAACAAACTCGTATTCGGCTCGGGCTCGACTCGTTTATAAACGAGCCGAGCTTGAACATTACTTTCCACTCGATTATTAAACTCGACTTGGCTAGGCTCGTTTTAAAAATAAACTAAGCTCGACTCGGTTCGGACTGAACTCGGCTCGTTCGCAGCTCTAAACAAAATGTTACATTGTATGACTATCAATAAATTGGTGAAGTTTTATTATAAGGAAAATTTAAAAATAATGATAATTTAATTTATGAAAGAATTTCATTTAGTATTATCAAACCAAAAACATCATTGCAAAAAAAAAACTGATAGGATTTTTTTTATTTATAATATTTTGTAAATGCAATTGCTTCAGTAACCCAGCTTTTAGCATGTGGAAACGGACTTTTAAATTTCGTTTCTTTTACAGACATTTCTTCATTTTACACTTAAATCACACATCACAATTTGCTGGTTAGAACTGCAATAACACAACAGCTTATATAATCCCCCCCCCCCCCCCCACATCAAAGATGAAGCTCCGGGGTTGCACCAAAATTACATGATATGAGAACTTGATTATAAAGTCAGCATCTTATCATGTCTGAAGTGACTTGATCTCAGCCAGTCCAGTCGCTGTCACTTTCAATTGTATCCTAAAGAAAAGTTTATGATTGTTAACAAACTTGCTGAAGTTAATTAACTGCCAATCTGATTGTGGTTATACTATAATATTCTGTTATTGTGTTCTTAGCAGGAAATCTGACTAGACAGTTTAACAGAATGAGAATAAACCTTCTAAAAGTTGATAAAAGCTTGAAAAGCATACCTCTGATGAACTTGAAATCTCTTCAATGTCTTCTTCATCCTAAGAGGTTTCACAATATGTTAATAAACAAATGCACCAACATATCCAGCAACTATTTTACATCCAAATTAATTTTGGTATGTGCTCATTTAATGTATAGCCAGGAAATGTGTTTGTAGAATCATAGCGAAATAGAAGATTGTGTTGCTGACAGAACTAAAAGAGGCTTGAATTAGCAAAACTAAATATAATATGGAACATGGTCATTGTAAAAGCAAATTGAACCATCAGCCTAAACATTCGGGTATTTTATATTAGATAAAATTCTAAACTAGGAAATCATAAATTTCTTCACTAGACCATGGTCAATTGGTCATAGTAGTCAACAAAATCATTTTAAGAAATATCTAAAGTGAAATGTAAACCAACTTATTTAGAGCAAGTCCAACAATGTAGTGATGTGCTAGTAAATGCCTTCTAAATATAATATAATATATTGTCCCAGTGATTTAGGATATTGTTCTGGTACATCAACTCCAACAACATGCCTTATAATTGTGCCTTATTATTAAAGTAATAATATATTTGTATTACACTTGGAGGGAAGGGAAAATGAGAGGAGAGAGAAGGGTAAAAAAAGGGGGGAAATGAATTTTTTATTGATAGAAATGAAATAGGGCATGCATATTGGTGCTCTAAGATAACGCATGTGATGGATGTCCCGGTGTTTTAAGACACCACTAGGACATTATTGGAGTGATCCAAGTTAAGGACATTAGGACATTGTTGGACTTGCTCTTAACTATTCGTATAGATTGATTCCCCGACAAAATCTACCATGTGTAGGATCCTACTAACCTTTATGGACATTAACAAGCAAGCCCTAGAATTTAAATTCTGAGTCTAAATATTTACATAAGCCATCATCCTTGTCATATAAATAACGGCACCTTCGTTAAAAACAATCTGATATGTGTGTGTACGCATGATGCTAGCGACTAGAAGCAAGAAAAACTAGTCAATAAGGACTGGGATAAAAGGAGAATTATGGTCAACTTACAGCAAAGGTGCTTTAATGAAGATCATTTCTATTTTGAATTAAGATATTGAGTAACAAGCAAATAGAGAAAATCAGAGATTTTCTTTCGAGGAAAGATAATTAGAAGTGACCGGCTGAACTAAATTACCTCGAGCTTTTTCTTCCTTGCCTTGTTCTTTGTGCCTATAAATTTCAGATAAAACAATCTTTTAAGAGATTAAATATGCAAACACAATACAAAAGTGAAACATGTGTGTGTGACCCTAATCAATTATAAAATTGCACGATTTTAATCTTCCGCTAATAACAAACATTAGGAACAATAAATATTAAATAGTGCAGGAATGGCGATTCAGGATTTCAGATCTTGCATAACACACCTAATTTGTCATGATTGTTCCATTTGTGATATTGACTCATCACTGATTAAAAGCTCTGGTTTTGTAAGCTTAAAACATATCACACTTATATTTGTTTCTCAATCATGTTTTGACTTTGTCTGTGGCTTAAGATTTAGCATGGATCAACTCTTCCTAGCCCATCAGCTTGAACAACAAATCTGACAGAACTGTGTAAGGAAGCAGGCATTTTTAGCTCATTCCATAACATCAAACGACTAAGCAATCCTCATTTCCTTTAGTACTGGACTTTAACCCTAATGTCAACAATCAATTCAAATATATGCATTAGTCATTTAAACATAGATGACAACATTGACAATTCTCGTTGGGCTTCCATAGTAGTATTCAGCAAATAGAGATTTTACACCACAACTTCGAGGCTCAAAATACACCAACCACACCTTTAGGGCCTCGGACTATATAACCCTTGCATCGCATGACTATTTCAACCCATATTACATTATATAACCCTTTATACACATCTTAAAAGGTGTCCTGGTCATATGCTTGAGCCGATTCATGAGCATATTGTTACCCATTTGAGCAACAATGACAGCACGAAACCTTTATGTAATTTCCAAGTATAGTATTTTAGTAGTATGTATGCTAAAGTGAAGGGGGAGAGAAAGGGGGAGGGAGGAAGAGAGAGGCGGGAGAGAGGGGGATATATATATATAGAGAGAGAGAGAGAGAGAGACCATTTTTCTTTTCCTCGGTTGCTTTTTTCTTTTTACTTGGACCCTGAACCTGCACAATGTACATCAAAATGTAATACCATGCCGGTCAATGCTTATAATTAGAATAGATCTTGTTGAGCTCCCTTTTAGTATACGTTAAAAAGTGAAAAGAGGAACAGGATCTCAAAATGAAGCAAGAGATACAATAAAAATGTCTCACCTTGACTTGATCACTCTTCCTTTTCAAATCGGCCTGCTGCAAATTCTTGCCAGATTCTAGAATGCATTGATACAATACATTTATTGGTTATCCATACATAAAAATCAAAGTGACATTCATAAGAGTTGCGAACCTTTTGATAATAAATCCTTTTTCTTTACAGGCACCTTCTGAAAAAGTTTAAAAAGCTTATCAGAAATAGTTGCAAATATTGAAGCTTTGTTTTTTCTTTAGTTGCATGCATCCATGCAATGTATCTCTAAATGAGGAGGCTCTATTAACCTTAACAGTTACGACAAACTATAAGTTTATGAGGAACACAAGTAATCAACACAGAATGAATGACTAAGAACATACAAATTTGAAGTGGAAAGCTCAAACTGGTAAAACTTCCAAGCTATGTTTGTTTGCAAGGATTGAAATCAGAGGACTGCTTGGTATTCATTTAATACTATGTCATCCTCTGAAACAATCTCACCTGATTTTGTTTGGATAAATTTGGTTTTTTTACCCAATGTTATAATAAAATAATATTGACAAGTTTTGATAATTTCATAGTTCAGTTTGGAGGGATTATTTAATCCCATCCTCTTACTAGGTATAATAAATTTACAAGTACATGGAAATGAACTAAAAAAGAAGTAAAATAAGTAGATTTTTCAGTCCTATCCATGCTCCCGGGTTTTATATAGGAAAGAAACGCGTTGTACTGGAAGTAAAATTACCTTCACTTTTACCATAGGTATGGAATAAGGGAAAATGATGTGAATATAAAACATATTAAAAAAAATTTAATTCCGAGCATAAACTTGTAATAAAATTAGTGATCCTTCTTAGTCGCATCCTTCTCTCTTCTATATCCGATCCTTTAGAGTAGAACCCGGGAGCACGTGATAAAAGCAGTTCACTTCACTTCCTTTACTTTTTTAAATTTCTTCTGCTTTTGTTCGTAAAAAAACTAAGGAACAAGGTGTCAAGGATGAAATCTAGTAGGAAAGTAGATTAAGTAGACTGGTAGTCCAGGGATTATAATCCCACAAAACAAACATGGCCCAACGGAATGAAACTCGATGAAAGTCAAAGGAATATTACCGGCCACCAACAGTGTAATTATATATGCATAATCCATAAACACCATATAAAGCTGGTCTTTTAAAAAAAACTTAAACAATACAAAGGGACTCTGCTTTTCTGCCCCCACTAAACCTCACCGATCTTCTCCATTGTACAACTTAAAAACATATCAAGCGCCATAAATTTTTATCAAGCCAAGAACGTAAGGAACACATAACATCATTGATCTAGTGAAAATAGCCCGGATAATGTATTATGGACATTTTAATATGTAGACGATGCGAGCAGAATGGACATTTTAATATGTAGACGATGCGAGCAGAAAAGTACAAGCGCATTTATATTTGTGAGTAGTGAAGACTTCACCTTTTCCTCAATTTTCTTAAACAATGTAGATATGGTAGGCTGAACAAAAGAGGTTTTATTGCAGTTAGAGATATCCTTGGATTTTGTAACTGACTGTTTGATTTGTGATACTGAAGTGTGCACAACAGCATCAGCCCTGTCTACATCATGTGAGATGGGGTCCAACTCATCAGTCTGTAACTTTATTTTTAAGGAACGCATAATATAGAAACGATCGTCTGGCAAATAAATAATTTAATCAGTACCAAAGCTCTGCTGTCACTGCATTGAAAAGCAGAAGGAAACATTGAAAAATTAGACCAGCAAAACATGGCAATCATAGGATATTTCCAGAAGGGATTTTCGCCTTGGAGCATTCCAGATCAGCTATTTCTTTCTTCACATCAGATGTTCCAGTTATATCTTCAACAGATTCATCCTCAGAAGAAGCTTCTGCGAACCTTTGAGGGGAAATGGATAAATCAATAAACTTTCAGTAAAAAAAGGTGGCGATGTAACACAAATAGCACAGGATCTTAGTGATATTTAGAATAGCAAGCCTTAAACATGTATCTAATGGTTATTCATCTTATGATCGAGAGCCTATAGAAGGTTACAAAATCAGTAAATACGTCTGTATATACTAAAATGGGCATTCACAATTGCTACATAGAAGTGGAATCAAAGGCATTAAATATGGTTAGTGGCGCCGAAGAAAATCCGCAACATATTGTACAGATCTCATATTCGTACTAAGAAAGCATATAAGCGGGTTAGCAAAATGTCTGTAGACACTTGACAAGTAACTAAAAAAGTAAAAATTATGATAACATTGAATAGAGGTAGAAACATGTACAGATTATTGCATAAACAAATTTCTAATTTGAAGTGCATAACAAAGAATCTTAAAACTAACTGAGGCTACAAGAAAAACATTTTTCCTGATACACCGATTTGTTGGAATTTACAGCCATAAGAGATGTGTTACATTAGTCAAGTAGAAGACAGTATTAACTGCTGAAGAGGACAAAAAGCAGCCGGTAAATGAAGAAGGATTTTGGTGAATAACTATGCAGCAAGTGCTGTATGATCAAAAGTGGCAGCTGTTACACAAGAGTCATCTCATCTTTAAGACTGGGAATGTAGGACACAGACTCTTTAATGACTTTAACTAGCTACCTTAAGGAAGGGGGTGTTAATTCTATTAAGAGCACGAAAGAAAAATACATACTTCATATACAGGCAAAGTTTCTGGCCATAAAAGGTGGTGGGCAGTTTAATGTCCAAGGCATATTATCTGTCAGTCAAGAGTCCTGGCTTCTGAGTAAAGCCAAATTCCTCGGCCAAACAGCAGCTGTTGGGTAGATGCACAATGTATATTGGCTTCTGAATAAGATAAAATAGTTGCCTTGAAGGCAGAGGGAAGGGGGTATAAATTATTATGGGCACGAAACCAAAATACATGCTTCATAAACACACATATTTTCAGACCTTAAAATCTGGTGGGAAGCATTACATCTGATGCATATTTTCTACCTGTTAAGGATTCCAACTTCCGAGTAAATCCAAATTCATTACCCAAGCAGCTGGTGGGTTCTTATATGAATGCAATGTGTCTTGGCTTTGAAGAGGATAAATATTGAACTGAAATTAGGTTCATCCATTTGCCTTATTCAAATATGAAATATCAGCATCATATCTGGGACACTTGTTATATGGTCCATATCAAACTTAATAGAGGTGTTTTGTGGCATCTGTTGCTATCTTGTATTACGACAGACTTTTGTTTAAGGTATTTCAAGGTATGTGGCACTTGAATTTAAGTTCCTGTCCGTTTACCTAAATGAGGCCTTTTAAAGTGCCATTATATTGTCTTACACGGGAGTGAGTCAGTTTAGGTATACAGAGTGAATGCTTATTTGAGTTTTAAATACTTGGAAGGACTTGTAAGTGTCCTTCACTTTTTCTTGATTACCCATGTGTGCTTTAAGCGCACTGTTAGCGGCTTAACTACTTAAGTTAATCATTAAGAGGTAAACTATATTTTTCTCAAAGACAGACCAACTAGGACCTAACGCTTGGGGGAGTTGTAGTACTCATAATATCATATACCCAGCATTTCTTTTATATTGTAGTTGAACAAAGAGAGATCAGGTATTTGTAAAAGGTGCTCTATCATTTGCCTGCTGTTTGGAGCGGAGCTAGGAATCAACAACTTAAACAAGACATACTGCAGATATGCAGACACAAAACGTTTTTTTATAGAAAAGGTATGAAAATATTTTGTGAATGAAAGTTCAACAGAACAGCTTTAAGACATGCACGTATCACCAAATTCAAGAAGGTCAAATGATCACAATTTAAACTTTTCTTTGCAATAGATTGATTTCTGTGTAATACAAATGATACGTTAAAATAATAATTATATTAAGTAGCAACTAGCAACTTTATTTGGTCAATACTATATTACTGTAGCATGCCAAAATCATTATTTTAATATCTGATCTTTCAAGTTCTGGAAACATGTTATGAGTTTTTTCTTCTACAAATATAAAAAACTGTATTTTCCAGGAGACAGCATGCTGGATAGTTGTGTGTTTCATGTTAAAGAAGGGACAACAAATTCCTAATGCATTTCATAACCAGAACTCAGCAGGAAGACTAACCCATCTCACAGTAATTAGACCAGTATTCAAGTAAAAAGGCAATAGTACTTACTTGTAAGATTTTCTTGTAATCCTAGCAGAATGTCGACTTGGAGTCGACATAATTTGATCCTCCAAGTTGACCAAATCATTTGAACTGTCAGATAGATCATCGTGTAACTCAGTTTTAGAAGTGGCATGGGCTATATTGTCATTTCCAGTTTGCTTCATAATTTGCTTTCTTCCACATGCTGCACCAGCACCACCTTTAAAATCATAATCTTTATGTTGTTCCTGTAACCAACAAAAAGAAGTCCATGTGCACTAATTTAAGAAAACATTTGACCTAGAGTTATAAACTACCAAATACGACAAAGTCAAAACTAGAATAACTTATCATGCAGACTTGCCATGTTCATGTCCTTAGGAAACTCAAGACGAACTTCATCTGGATTCTCATCTTTATTTCCAATCCACCATGCCTCAGAAAATACAATCTGTGACAAAGCAAAGCTAAAATACATGAACTATAGCACATTGTGAAATGCAATAAGTCAGTAACTAATGTTAGTGAATTTAAATATACACCTTTCAAATAAAAAAAATAATTAGTATCTAAAACAATTATCAATGTATCATGAATTTTAATATTGCACTGGGTAAACAAAAAAAAACGCATAAGCACAGGACACGGACACAGCTACTGAAAGCTGCAAACCGCTCCCTACCCCTACCCCGCCCCTGTTTCAAGTAATGCTGCTTCGAACTTGGAATATAATATATTAGCTTCTACTTTAACTAATTCACAGTTATATTTTGGTAGTATGTGGCCAGGCTCAATCTTTTCTATCATCTAATCCTTTTAATGTTCTTCCTTTATTTTTTTTCAATTTATAAATTATAGTTGCATGTTAAAAAATTCAAGTACAAATGTAAAATTTAATTCAGACTAAACATTTAACATACTACTTTTTTCAACATTTGTAGGTTTTGGGATATATTAAGCAGATTGTAAGTAAATATCTAATTATTTTAAACATCCAATGTCACATTCAGGTTAGAGTTACAGCATAGCTAATCAGAGAACTTTATCGTAACTTCATCTAAACAGAATGAATAAATCGATACTAGTTTCTGGATTAAAATCTTTTCTTACTTAAATAATATTTTAATTAGTAATTGTAACTTTTAAACAAAATATTAAATAGGGTAACCCAAATTTTTGTAAAAAAAACTACATACAGCTTAAAAATTTTAGTTAAGTAAATAAGTTAATTTTATTCATCTAAATGGAATAAAAAAAATCATACCAAGCTAGCATGATATTAATCAATACCTATATGTATTTACAATAGTTTTTCTCCTTAAAAAAATTAATGTTCTTTAAATAATTTTAGCAGTATATTTCCCACTGGACTACCCCCCCCCCCGACACACAGATCAGTGACGTATTAAATTATGTCAAACCAGACCAGTGCTAAATTTGCATAGAGCATCAGAATAAAATTTTGAGAGAGAAAGTGAAGTAAGCATAAAAAGGATTACCCAAGTTGTTACAAATGGGTAAGGGGTAAAGAAGTAACTTCACTTGAAGACGCAAGATGTGTTCCAGGTGGTAACAAATGTAATCCACATTCATGATTTTCCCTATTACTAACTCTAAATTTATGGAATAAGAAATAAAGCACCTGGGATTCACTGATGCGCATGAAATGAATCCTTTAGAAATGATATTAAATACCCTCACTTAAACATGACAAGAACACTAACCATAGTATCAAAGTTGTCCTCACACATGACATTTTTCCCACCTCTTGAGAACTGCAAGGTCAAGTACCTGTTCTTCGGGAATATTATAGTTCCAAACAATTTCATCCTGCCCTGTGAAAAGCGAAAGGACGATTAATTTCAAAAGCAAAACTATAATTCCACACACAGTAGTAGAATCGCCACATATGAAGAGGCAACATATCTCTTTATTCATATCAGAAATCAAAAGAACACCAACTAAATGGAAAATAATATATTCCAAAGATGTGGATTTCCTAGTATTGAAGGAAAACTTCTTCAGACATTATGGACTAATATTGTAACCCGTTATTTCGCTGTTTGGAATTTCCTGTTCTTGCCTGCCATTTTACCTGCTCTTATGTCTGCTTTCCATTGTTTGTAAAAGCTCGGATCTCTATGCAAACAGGCCCTCTGCTCCTCTAAGAGTAAAAACATAAAGTCTAAATAAATTTATGCTTCCCATCCCCTACAATAATATGTTTGGAATAATGTAGTTTGGTTTATTACATAAGGGGAATACTATAGTAAAGTTCACTTCAATTGAATGTAAGTGCTCAACTAGTAGCATTAATTTCATGAATTTCTTCCAATTTGTCAAATCACACACAAACACCAAGTACCTCTCTAAATACAAGTCTCCCCTCCTAAACCATTGGATTTTTTCATAATATTGATTTATTGAGATTGAACATAAAAATGTACAATTCTATTAGGACGAATAAATCACAAATTTATTAAGCTTAACTAGCAAAAAACTAATTTATCGAAATGAATCTGTAAATGCCTGCGGGAAATTGAGACCATCGGCTTCTTTTATAATATCGAATTATTGTGATTAAAATTAAAGATGTACAATTCCATGAAGACTAATAAAGTACTAATATATATCAAACTTAACTTGCAAAGTAGTAATTTATGGAGCAAATTAATTTTATGGAAACGAATCCATAAATACCTGGGGAAAATCGAGATAGAGAAGGGGGTTTTTAGTCCCCAAATCCTGAAGCTCCCCAATCTTCCCACCCGAAAGGGGAGCAATTAGACCGGGAAATGACAAGAGGAACTTATTCTTGCGCTGAGACTTCTTGAGGATGTCTCTGCCGTGATGCTTAGCAACTAATTTGGAAACATTGAGAGGTTGAGCAGCTGCAGATGAGGAGGAGGAGGAGGATGTAGAAACAACCTTGGCAGGAGCGTCTTTGGTGAGAATGTTGTTGGTGATTGCGAGGTCTTTGAGACGCTTACGCTCTTTTGTTTCCGGGTTTATTTGGGGGTCTGCCTTGCTTTTCTTGTCGCCTTTCGCCATTTTTACCAGGCGGGAAGATGGGTTTGGGTGTGTTGCTTGCTGCTACTGGGTGTTTCACCGGGGTTTCGTGTTTTATTATGTATCTACCTAGTTTAATTTTATAAATTACAAAAATAAATTGAATCGCCCCTCCTCTGTTGTTTTATTGTTACCATCTCTTAATTATAAATTCTGTGTTTTATGTCATTTAATTTTCATTTTTTCTGGTTCTAACTCCTTTCGTTAGTGTATCAATAACGGACGTTGTTTTTTTACTATTATACTTTTTTTATAGCTTCTTGAAGTGTTTGTTCTGTTATTGATGTGTTCTGAGTTTTAAGTAGTGATGAGTATTCGGTTGATTCGATCCAATGAATAAATCAAAAATTCATTGAATTATCATTTTTTCCTTAATCAAACCGGACCGGAATTGTATTATGGACCGAATCAAATATATTCTAGAACTATAAAACATAAGACATGATTGAAGGTGTTAATGGGCTTCAAATCAGAAGTTCTAATAACCACACTAAAACCCAAATCAAACTATTCCTATTTTTAACCTTAGATGTAATTTCAGACTTTTGGTGGCCGAACTGTATTGTTCGCTGGAATTTTTGAGTTTTGATCGAAAAATCTTAAACCGAGCCCATTTTTTTTATTTCGTTGATGCATATGTATAGATCTGATAATTGTGCACCTTATATTTTTTTCAAAGTGTTTTAGGCTTGAACGAATTTTTTCCTGTTAATATTTTTTGGTGACCGAAATTTTCTGAGCAACATTTTGACGGCCGTTGGAATCTTTTAACAGAACGACTTAATCGGGAAAAAATTGAAAGTTAAATAACCTGAAATACTGAAATACTGAATCTTCAGTTTAGGTACTCAAACAATAAAACAGTAATAGTTGATAGACGATTAAATTCTTTTTGCGTATAAACTAAAACAATTTAATTTCATACATCTAACATACGGTGGGTGGAGTGCTCGATTTAATTTCATACATCTAACATACGGTGGGTGATTTGAGTGTTTGTGAGGTACTTTTCATCCCAAGCATGCTATTTTCTTGTTAATTGAGACTTTGATGTTATTCATGATAATTTTAGTCTTGTGAGACTATGTGGGCGTGTTTGAATAGTTGTGTTGGTGTGTAAAGTTAAGAAACTGCATTTTATGACATCTATGAGCTATTACATCTCTATGTTTGTATGTGTGGAGTGCTATGATAAATTTCATGTTTGAGACTTGGCAGTTAAGAAAAAATTGGGAATTTTGTGGGTACATTCACTATATGCCCTCACGAGACCTTACTCGTCCACTAGGGCTACCTTGGGGTTTAAAGGGCTTGTTGCATATGCAAAATGCAACCGTGATCACCTACGGCAGTGGTAGTAGTAGTTTAGGACTTAGACTTTTTCTTTTATTTTTTGCCTGAGGACGTGCAAGATGCTAAGTGTGGGGATGTGATGAGCGTGCAATTTATCCTAATATTGTCCCTATATTTTGCTTATTTTGTACTGATTTGGATTTTTGAGACTTGTGTGATTTGAGTGTTTGTGAGGTATCTTTTCATCCAAAGCATGCTATTTTTTTATTGATTGAGATTTTGATGTTATTCATGATTATTTTAGTCTTGTGAGACTATGTGTGCGTGTTTGAATAGTTGTGTTGGTGTGTAAAATTGAGAACGGCATTATATGATATCTATGAGCTATTACATCTCTATGTTTGCATGTGTGGAGTGCTATGATATATTTCATGTTTGAGACTTGACAGTCAGAAAAAAAATTGGGAATTTTGTGTGTACATTCATTATAGGCCCTCACGAGACCTTACTCGTCCACTAGGGCTACCTTTATGTTTAAAAGGCTTGTTGCATATGCCAAATGCAACCGTGATCACCTACGGCAGTGGTACTAGTAGTGTAGGACTTAGACTTTTTCTTTAATTTTTGTCCGAAGGCGTGCAAGATGCTAAGTGTGGGGATATGATGAGATTGCAATTTATCCTAATATTGTTCTTATATTTTGCATATTTTGTACGTATTTGGATTTTTGTGACTTGTGTGATTTGAGTGTTTGTGAGGTATTTTTTTCATCCAAATCATGTTATTTTCTTGATTATTGAGACTTTGATGTTATTCATGATTATTTTAGTCTTGTGAGACTATGTGTGTGTGTGTGTTTGAATAGTTGTATTGGTGTGTAAAGTTGAGAAACTGCATTTTATGACATCTATGAGCTATTAAATATCTATGTTTACATGTGTGGAGTGCTATGATATATTTCATGTTTAAGACTGGGCAGTCATAAAAAAATTGGAAATTTTGTGGATACATTCATTATAGGCCCTCACGAGACCTTACTCGTCCACTAGGGCTACCTTTGGGTTTAAAAGGCTTGTTGCATATGGCAAATGCAACCTTGATCACCTACTACAGTGGTACTAGTAGTTTAGCACTTAGACTTTTTCTTTTATTTTTTGCCCGAGGACTTGCAAGATGCTAAGTGTGGGGATGTGATGAGCGTGTAATTTATCCTAATATTGTCCCTATATTTTGCATATTTTGTACTGATTTGGATTTTTGTGACTTGTGTGATTTAAGTGTTTGTGAGGTATTTTTTCATCCAAATCATGTTATTTTCTTGTTGATTGAGACTTTGATTTTATTCATGATGATTTTATTCTTGTAAGACTATGTGTGCGTGTTTGAATAGTTGTATTGGTGTGTAAAGTTGAGAAACTGCATTATATGACATCTATGAGCTATTACATATATGTGTTTACATGTGTGGAGTTCTATGATATATTTCATGTTTGAGACTTGGTAGTCAGAAAAAAAAAATGGGAATTTTGTGGGTACATTCATTATAAGCCCTAACGAGACCATACTCGTCCACTAGGGCAAGCTTTGGGTTTAAAGGGTTTGCTGCATATGCCAAATGCAACCGTGATCACCTATGGCAGTGGTACTAGTAGTTTAGGACTTAGACTTTTTCTTTTATTTTTTGCCCGAGGACGTGCAAGATGCTAACTGTGGGGATGTGATGAGCGTGCAATTTATCATAATATTATCCCTATATTTTGCATATTTTGTACTAATTTGGAATTTTGTGACTTTTGTGATTTGCGTGTTTGTGAGGTATTTTTTCATCCAAATCATGCTATTTTCTTGTTGATTGAGACTTTGATGTTATTCATGATTATTTTAGTCTTGTGAGACTATGTGTGCATGTTTGAATAGTTGTATTGGTGTGTAAAGTTGAGAAACTGCATTATATGAGCTATTACATATCTATGTTTACATGTGTGGAGTGCTATGATATATTTCATGTTTGAGACAAATTTGGGAATTTTGTGGGTACATTCATTATAGGCCCTCACGAGACCTTACTTGTCCACTAGGGCTACCTTTGGGTTTAAAGGGCTTGTTGTATATGCCAAATGAACGGGCGACGATTTGGCACCAGATATCCGGAGGTGTGGAAAGAGCTAAACAAGAATGTAACAGTGATCACCTACGGCAGTGGTACTAGTAGTTTAGGACTTAGACTTTTTCTTTTATTTTTTTCCCGAGGACGTGCAAGATGCTAAGTGTGGGGATGTGATGAGCGTGCAATTTATCCTTATATTGTCCCTATATTTTGCATATTTTGTACTGATTTGGATTTTTGTGACTTGTGTGATTTGAGTGTTTGTGAGGTATTTTTTTCATCCAAATCATGCTATTTTCTTGTTGATTGAGACTTTGATGTTATTCATGATTATTTTAGTCTTGTGAGACTATTTGTGCGTGTTTGAATAGTTGTATTGGTGTGTAAAGTTGAGTTCCTGCATTATATGACATCCATGAGCTATTACATATTTATGTTTACATGTGTGGAGTGCTATGATATATTTCATGTTTGAGACTTGACAGTCAGAAAAAAATATGGGAATTTTGTGGGTACATTCATTATAGGCCCTCACGAGACCTTACTCGTCCACTAAGGCTACCTTTGGGTTTAAAGGGCTTGTTGCATATGTCAAATACAACCGTGATCACCACGGCATGGTACTAGTAGTTTAGGACTTAGACTTTTTCTTTTATTTTTTTTCCCGAGGACGTGCAAGGTACTAAGTGTGGGGATGTGATGAGCGTGGAATTTATCCTAATATTGTCCTTATATTTTGCTTATTTTGTACTGATTTAGATTTTTATTTAATAAATATTAATGTTTTATTGTAGATATCAAGGAGTTATAATAAAGGAAGGCTTACAGTTTACAAAATCAGATTTGGAGTTTAATTTGATTTAAAATCGAATTTTATGGGCCAGCTGTGCAGTCTACAATGTTTGGGCCATATATGGAGTTCTAGAAGTCCGATTTTGACGATTCAACAGCCCACAGAAAGCTTATGAGAAGAGATTTATTTTAGAAGTGATCTTGAATTCATGTTCTAGCCGAATCAGCTCAGAATCAGATTCCAAAAGTCAACTACGAAGTTCCACTTTCTCGAAAATCAATTATAATTCGGAAATCTCCTTATATTTGCGTTAATTCATTTAAATAACTATTATTAGACATTAGATTAGAAAAGAGACCAGACCTTATACAAAGAGAGGAGGAAAGAGACAAGGAGCCGCACAAGGGTGGAGGAGAAGAAGCCATCAATGGAGAAGAATTCAGCCACTGAAGACATTCAATTGGCTTTGTTTTCTCTTATCTTTTGATATCCCTTCTTATGAACATGTGTTGGTTGTCTTGGGATTGTTTTGATACTTTGATTATGAACTGAATTTATATGAGTTAAGATTTTTATGGAACCCTGGTATGGAATTATTGGTATTTTAATAAGAATTACTACATGCAGTTCACAGTTTATTCATTCAAGTAGATATCATGATACATACTTGATATTATCTGATCAACTCTAGTAGGTTAACGATTTAATTATAATACTGAGAGGGTTCTGGTTAATTGACATAATACTTGAATGGTGCATGCTTATATCATTTGATTATAATATTGTTACGGTATAGACATTTATTGTGACCTTGCATGGCTTTGTGAATTGGTGCTTAATTAAATTTTGAAGATTAAATTGGCATAGACATATGTTAGTTTATTTTATAGGAATCATACCGTAGTGATTTCGAGAGGAAACTACGACCATTAAATTCTAGCCAGTGAGCTGTGATCTTGTTATAGTATTACACTGCTTTATTACCGATATGAACATATTAGGGGGAAGTAATTATCTTGACTCACCTTTTCGTATCTGAACTTATCCATATCTTTTTGCTAGTATAGTATTCGTTTGTTAATTTAAGCTCTAGATAATTAGTTTAATTAGAAAAAACCCAAAATCAATTCTTGTATTCTACAATCCAATTGTTGATTATTATTTGCGATTTACACAAACATACAGTCCTTGAGGAATGATATCTAGTATTCACTACCATATTACTTGTTTGCGATTGTGTACACTTGCACATTAGTATTTCACGCAACAAAACCAATAACGAATAAAATAATTCCAAACACTTCATCTTAAACTGAAGATGTAGCTAAAAACTGTATAAGATTCAAGTAAGTACAACAACGAAATAAATACCAATAAACAATACAATTTGGTTGCTGAATAAAGAGTAATACCATACATTATTTTACAAATTCCAAAATTGAAGATGGATTGAATATGAATATGTAAAAGTGATCAACTGAAGAGTTGGAGTGCATTTCACGAGGATTCCAAAATTGTAAAGATCATAAAAATCAGATAAATAATGAAGGAGATATCAATTTTTGAACATAGAACATATCAGTAGAAAAGATAAAACAGCTTAGAGTCGTTACAAGTCGGTTTACATAAGAAAGGCCAATAAATATATGAATGTGCATAGCTTAAAATCAAAGATGATGTTATAAGCTTTCCATATTGGTATCATAGGTAATATTTGAACTTACGATGAATTTATAGCAAATTTTAGAACTTTAAGAATGTGCTTAACACCTAAATATGGAGGATAACAAAAAAAGGCAATTTTGAGTACAATTCTAATCCTATTTTGAAATATTGACATAGACAAATTTTGTAGGTAAAGAAACGATCTTTCTAGAATATCCAGAATCAACAATATACGAGTCATTTCCAATTTATTACGAATTTTAGAATACAGCTGAAATACAGAGACTGTCATGTACGAATTTCAGCATAAAAAATAAGAATGTGAAGACATGTACATGATATGGATATATAGAAAACAAGGAATCAAAATTCCTCACCTTGATTAGTTGAAGAACACAATAGATCCCTTCTTAATGTTTCTCCTTTCTCAAACCCTAGTCTCCAAGTGGCGGCTCTAAAAACAATACGTGAGATTTATTTTGAGAACTCACCTAACAAATATACATATAGTTGATTACTTATCATATAAGTAATAGGACTATAATAATATATTTAAATATTGTATATTACTTTTAATCCTAATCAATTTATTAGTAGGATCTAAAATAATATACATATATTAATTATATAATTATTACTAATTATATAATTAATATATATATATGGGATATTACAGTGAGAGACTCCAACTTTATTAGCAGCTGATGTCAATTCAGTTGCTCTATCAACTGATAGCTCATCAATGGTTAGCTCTTTTTGATAAATGGACGTCTTGTTGAATTGATCAATGGCTATACTATTTTGTTGTTCAACTGTTGTTTTCACACGTCTTGGATTAACAATCAACACGATGATTTCTCTGAAAACATTATAACCATCAACTTACCAGTCATTCTTCTTATCACTTGATATGAGACCATATTCAAGGATCTGATCCTTTAATTCTTGAGTTTTATTTTTATCAGGTGCATCATGGATTGGTTCTATTACATTCCTTTTGACTTCCAGATTATAGGTCATGTAGGTTCTTCCTACTTAGCATACAACAATGGTTCTTCCTACTGCTTTAGCTTCACTTTTGACAATGATATCTCCTTGTATTCAGATGAAGCATCTGCAACCAAAGTCATGAAGAGATTCCTAAATTATTCTCTTTTCCATATACTTGATTGATCAAATAAGTATTCTGAGTAGAGCCTATATTGTAGCTGGATTTAGTCCAAAAATGTGTATATATTGTTGTGCAAGACATGCCTATACAATAACAAGACCAAGTCACATTGACAATCCTGAGATTTAGTTATTTGATAATCAATTTTGTATTCTGTATAGTATTTCTTGAGTCTGTAAAAGGGTTAGAAGATTAGACTGGTGTATTTTTCTGTGAACATATTCAAGCTAAGGAATAAACTATGGAAGAAGATCAAGCCATGATCATGCCTTGGAGAAAAGTGTAGAAGCTTGGAGTTGAATAAAACTGTCCTATAAAAAATATTATAAGTTTAGATATTGACAAGTCACAGATCAAGTTATATCAAGAAGTCATTCCAGAAGTCCAGAATAGCTTATTGAAGAGTCCAAAATGGCTTATAGAGAAGTCTCAGAGATATCGACAAGTCAACTGAAGTTTTAGAGAACTGGAGATATCGACAAGTTATTTATGCATGTAGAGACTCAGAGATATCGATAAGTCAAATGAAGATGTGAAGAATTGGATATATCGACAAGGAAATTTCTCATTATAAATCTCAGGGATATCGACAAGTCAAAATGTGTATGTAGAGATCTCGGAGATATTGACAAGTCATTTCTACATGTAGAGATCTCAGACATATCGCCAAATTATTTCACATGCAAATATCAAGAGATCTCGAAAAGCCAAATATACCTATAGAGAACCCAGAGATCTCGATAAGTCATTCTACTTATCGAGATGTCACTTCCCTATAGAACAAACTGGAGATCTTGATATGCCTCTCAAATACAGAATGCAGACAAGTTCAAGATTCAAGATTATCAATCAACAAATGATCTATTCACTAGATTGAAAAGTCTACAAAGTAGCTAGGAGAATATAAGATCAAGGGCCAAGATTAACTGGACAAAGGATGGTCACAGACCTGCACAAATTTTCTAAGCTAGAAATGAAAATAGAAAAAGGTTGCTTTAGAAACTAGTTTAGTACATTTTAGTACAAGTCTTGTTAACCCATGTTACTAATGTATAAAGCATGCAATGGTCCTTAGTTTAGAAGTGACAAACAGATTCATATTTTCTTGTATTCTCTCAAGGAGGAAGCTGATTACTTATATTGTTAAGAACACATAATTTGTAGCAAGATAAACTTAATTAATATAAATTAAGTGAGTTTTGAAATAATGTGCTTGTTGATTTATTTTTCTAACACAATATCTCTGCAAATATAAATTGCTTTGTTCACACAATATCCAAACAAGATTATAAAGGCTAAAAATTCAAAGAAACACATTCACCCCCATGTATTGTACTAAATATCTAACAAGTGGTATCAGAGCAAAATCTGAAAGTAAACAGATCAAGATCTTGGAAGTATGTGTGCACAAAAGATAAGCAGTATCAAGATACCAACCTTTGATAAAATCAACTATACACTTCGGAAAAGGAAGATGATGTTGTTCATAAGGATGGCCAACCCAATATATATCTAGGTTCTCGAGAATGGCCCTTTATTCCCATGGAAAGGGTTGATGAATCTAATGATGAAGACATGGTTATTCCCCTAAAGACCCCTCAAAATACATTAAACCTGAAAAGGAAAAAGTCTCTCCGGATAGTGACATGAAACTAATTTTGATAGAGTCACTTGACAATGTTATGTACAACAATATTGTGAACTGTGACACAGCCAAACAGATCTGGGAGAAGATTGAGATTTTGTGTGAGGGTACAGAGGAAGTAAGATCAAATCAAAAGAGAATATTGGTGTCTCGATATGAGGGTTTCATGGCAAAGCCTAAAGAAGGAATTACTGAAGTTTTTGAAAGGTTTAACAAACTGATAAATGACTTGCAACTTCATGATAAATATTATGAAGCTGAGGAGGTTAAACTAAAGTTCTTTCTAGCTCTTCTTGACCATCTTGAACAGAAAATATCAGCTATTATGGAAGGAAGAGATTTGAGCAGAATAACGCTGGAAATTTTGTACGGGATCTTGAAAACATATGAGCTTGAAATGTTGCAAAGAAAGTCATTAAAGGCAAGCCAAGGGCATGTGGTTGATGGTTCTTGTGCCTTAGTTGTAAATGACAGTGAATGGTTCTAGTTCCTTAGTTGTAAATGATAATGAATCAAGTGAAGATGAACAAGATGCTCAAGTTCCACTCATTTATGCTGTGGAGCAAAAGAACGAAGGACCTCAGAAATAAGTTATTTTGGAGCTAAGGAAAGATGAGTTCTACACCCTTGATGAGCTAGATGAGATGGATCAATCTATGGCTTACATGGCTAGAAAATTATTTAACATTAGGGTTAAAAGCCAAGGTTTTTCAAAAACAAGGGACAATCCTCCAATAACAACAATTGAAAACCAAAAACTCAGTATAAATCAGCTAGCAAAGGTGGCTACAAGACTGGATCTATTGATAAATCAAAGATAAAGTGCTTCAACTGTGATGAGTTGGGTCACTTTGCTACTGAGTGCAGGAAGCCAAAGAAGGTGAATAAGGATAAAGCCTATTTGGAATTCGAAGCAAAGTATGAAGCTCTCTTGAAAAAAACAACAGGGAAAGGCTTACATAGCTGAAGGCAAGAGTTGGGATGATACTGATGAAGAAGATGAGAATGAAGATTTTGGAAATTATGTACTTATGGCTCTTGAGCATGGAGAATCATCCTTATCAAAATCAGAGGTACCAACTCTAACTACCATTGATTTAAATACAAGCCAATATAACGAAACTGTTGAAAAGATTAGTATAGATATGTTTCATATACACACACACTTGGTGGCAACTACTGAGGAAGTGAGTAGACTGTCAAAGATAAATGAGAAGCTTGGGATTGAGAAATAAGAATTGGAACTGCAGCTTGTTGAGCTTGAAACTGTCAAGCAAGAAAATGAATATTTGAAAAACAAGCTCAAGTGTGCAAGTGAAATAGAAGTTGTGTTGAGGGAAAAGTTGGAGAAGAATGAGGTAAAACTGTAGTCTTTCAGAAATGCATCTCAGTTGGTTGGACAGTACCATGAGAAAATAAAACCATGTGCTAATATAGCTATTGGTTTGGACTATGATGCCTTGAACAACAATAAGAAAAATAAAGGTGACAAAGTTAAAGCAATTACAAAGCAAGATGTCCCAGTTATGCTGAGAAAAGTTGATGCACCTTTATCCATGGCATATGAAGTCAATTTCAGTGAAGTTGAGTTGGTCATCAAGAACTAGTAGATGAAGATAATGAGAAGATAAATACAGAAATAACTCCTACCACTAAAATTGAACAGAAGCCCATGGTAACTCAAGTCTCTAAGAAGCCAATCAAGGAAATCAAGACTGAAAATGTAGAAAAGAAAAAGAAGAATATGAATGGGAAAATTGGAGTGAACAAGAGCAATAACTTTCCATTTATTGTAGATGCTCCCAGAAAATAATGTCATAACTGTGGGTCAACCAATCATCTAACTCATCTTTGTAAAAAGGCATTTAGTTAGCCAAAAGTGGGAGCATGCAAATACAATGAAGCAAAGGCTGAAGATCTCTATTCCTTCTGTGAAAAATTTGATTGCATTCCTTGTAATATGAAAGTAATGACAAGATGTCATAAGATGATAGTAGATCTCAAAGAAGTTAAACTTGGATCTAAAGCTAAAAAGGGAAATACAAATCAACCATTGAACACTATTCTTTCTGAACCATCAAATTCTACTTCTGCAAATTCTGTTACCAAGAAGAAAGTACCCAACATTCCTTGGGTAGCTAAGCACACTTAATCCTCATTGTGTGCAGGGTAAATTAAATAAATTCATATGGATCATAGACAGTGGATGCTCCAGATATATGACAGGTGATAAAACCCTGTTATTACAATTTGAGGAGATGGCTGGCCCATTGGTGACTTTTGGAGACAACATCAAAGGATTCGCAATGGGATATGGCAAGTTAGTTTCTAGAAATATTGTCATTGAAGATGTAGCACTGGTAGCTGGTCTCAGGGTAAATCTCCTGAGTGTTAGTCAATTCACAGATAGAGGATTCAAGTATTTGACAAAGGATATTGCTTAATTATCAGCAAAAAGACTGGTGACATTGCTTTGAAAGGAGAAAGAAAGGGAAGCTTATTTGTTGAAGATTTATACTAAGCAAATAAGGATGGTATATGTTGCTTCTACACCAAGGCATCTATTGAGCAAAGCAAGTTGTGGCACAAGAAACTCTCTCACCTGAACTACAAAGCAATTAATACCTTGGTTAAAAAGAAATTAGTGAGAGACATGCCAAATTTGGAATTTACTCAAGATGAAGTTTGTGAGGCTTGTCAAAAAGGCAAAATAAAAAGGTCTAGTCACAAAAGCAAAGCTGTGAATTCCATAAGTGCACCTCTGTAACTTATTTATATGAACCTGTTTGGACTAGTAAATGTCTTATCTATCTCTAGAAAGATAAATACACTTGTGATGGTGGATGACTACTCAAGGTACACATGAGTAGAGTTTATGCATTCAAAGGATGACACTCCACACATCATTATTGAACACATCAAGAAAATTGAGAAGCAGGGTGAAGATTGTTATTCCCTAACAATACAACAAGAATTACAGAACGGGGTTGAATGTAATTCTGGCCTCTTTTTGAGATTTATAAAAATGTTCTAACTCAATATATATATATATAAGTGTTTTGATTTGCACAGTGCGGAATAAAGAATTAAGTAAATCAAACACAAAGTAATAAAAATACAAGTCTTTAAAACTTTATGGTGGATTTGAATGTATCCACCATATATATATAAGGAAATTATCCACAACCAACTTGGTTGGGATACACCAGCCGCAATATTACATTGCGGGCTGCCGCAATGTTTCATTGCGGCGGGTGAGTACACCCGCAATAAAACAATGCGGCTGCTGTATCCCATCCAACGATGGCTGGGGATCAGTTCCCTATATATATATATATCGATTTGAGAACTCTGTGAAGCTCAAATTGGCTCACATCTGCTTTACAAGTTGAACAAACAAGCTACAGTAAAATTCTTGACAAGTACAACTTTTTCTATTACTCTTCTAAATGTGTTTGCTTTGTTATTTATTCTACTAGCTACACTTTGTTTATATATCACCAAGTTTACATGGTAATAAGACAGGATAATAAAACAAAACCTATCAAGTCTAACTCCATGCTACTTCATTACTCTATTGCAGCATCTTTGATTATCTTCATAATAGCATGGAAATGGTAATGCTTCTTTGTTCTCAATTTCCTACTAAACAGGCAGCCACATTCCTTTTGCAAACACTCGACGCATGTAACTGTGTTGTCACTGTCATCAGATATTTGAATTTGATCATCCGACGGGTAGCTTTGTTGATCATCCGTTGGGTAGCTTTGTTGATCATCCGTCGGGTAGCTATTTGACATTTCACTCCATTTTATTTATGCAGAATTACAAGACATCTCATATTTACAATTAATCCACCTATTCTGCATATCTACTAGTAGTCAACATGACTCATATGCTCCTACAGAATCTACACAAAGTTGTTTGCAGAAATGTGCTATAATACTTATTATCACATAAGCTACTCACTCGATGGATGTCAAATCATCATCTGTCGGGACTATATTGAATTATCCGTCGAGACTATATTTGATCATCCGTCGAGTGCTACAAAATTTACTAAATTAAATCTACTAAGGTGTTTTGTATGTTTTATGTAATAACCCCAAAAATTTTGGACTTTTTGTAAACCTTATGAATAATGATTTTGCTGATTATGCTGAATAAGAAAACTTTTCATGCCACACAATGTAGCAGTTCTTTTATTGATATTCTGAGGTCTTATTGGTACTCTATATGGTATATAAGTGTATGTAAAGATCGTCAGAATCCAAATCCGAACACTTTGATTTTTCCCGAAAATTCACCAGATACCGAAAGAATTGAGTATAAGGTAACATGATAAAAATGGTTTAAATTAAAGGATTTAAATTCAAGGATTTTTAGAGAGGATCATAAAAGGAATATAAAATATTGAGAAAGGTTTAGGGGAACCTAAGTAATAAGATCATATGATCCCTCAAACGATGAACGAGAACGAAAGTTAAGCGAACCATATAACAGATAAGCGGTCGTTAGCCAAGTAATTAGGGGTTAATCAAAGAGGTTAGTGGATGATGATGTCATCACACCAACAAGAAGAAGACAAGTGTAAGAGGATGACATGAGAAATATGACATAGGCATGGTGACATAAGCATGACAAATGGAGGGATTGGTTGGTTGATTGTGAGCCAAACAATTTTTACCATGGTAACAATATAATTAACAAAAAAAGGAAGTAAGTAAGCTAAACACCACACAAATCATTTAATAAAACTAGAAACATTTTTACTTCACATTTTCTTCCCTTCTCTCGGCCAAAACCAGAGCAGCAACTTAAAACTACCATATCTCCTTCAATACTCACTCAAATGTTGTGTTCTATAGCTAGTTGGAAAGGTATTGAGATGTCCTACAACCCTTGTTCACAAGTCTCGTCCAAATAAGCATGGTAAGACCCTCATTTTTACAGTTCTTTAAATCGGACTTTTAGAAACTTCAAAACCTAACTTTGTGTTCTTGTTTTCTTTGGAAAGATCAAGCTTGTAGGAGGTTAGATTAAGGCTCCCTAAGGCTTCCTAGCAATTTAACACCTACCAAGGAAGGTATCAACTTCAAACCCTAGCTTTTATTTTATGACTCAATTAAGTTTTATTGAAGTATTGTTAGTATTAAGGCTTGATCTTTGATTATAAGTAGTTTTGGTGGATTTATATTGGTTTTGAATATTGGGTCTTTGATTGGTTGGATACATTGGTAAAACTTGGAGTTGGGGACTGAGTTTGTAGTATGATGGTTGAATATTGTTGTATTGGTGGTTGTGAGTGAATTGATGATAATTTAGAGTGTTAATTATATTGGAAATCGCGTAAACATAAACGTCATAATGCCCGATTTTCCTTAACTGTTCTGTTCTTAACTTTAGTATCCGTGAACTCACTGAAAGATTCTAACCTTTGCCATGTTTAGATATTTCATGTTACGAGCTTCGTTTTGATATGTGGTTCGCTTGAATCCGATGTACGGTTTAGGAGAAACGACCGTTTTAAGTAACGACGTTTCGCGAACGAACCATTACCCCTCGCCTTACTTTGAAACCTTTGTTAAGGCCCTTAAATGACTAATTGGAGTATGAAACAATTATGTAAAGTGGACTAGGCAGTTGGTAGGGTATTCGCGAAAGCGTCTCCTTAAAATTCGTAACGGTTAATTTATTAAAAATGGTGGAGCCGAGGGTACTCGAACGACTTATGTGATTTGTTAAGCGTAGAAATGACCATAAGCAAACGTTAGAGTTCAATTGGTTAAAGTCTAGTTTCTTAAGCGACCGTGGTTTAATTCCGGCTTATGTTGTTGTTCATAGGTTACCGGACCCACTCTAAGCTTAAGTCTGCCCCGGAGCACTCAGACAAGTTTTCTACCCGTTATACTGTTGTTGTGATGTAAATATATGTATATGCATTATCTTGTTATAAGTGCATGATTGTTATTAGCAACTTTTGTGATATATTGGAGCATGCTGATATGGTATATATGCATGTCTGTTTCGTAATCTTGATATCTAATTGTTGATTCAATTGCTTATAAGTTGCATAATACCTATGCTAGAGATAAGCAGTAGTTGCGTATACCCTTAGTATAGGGGACCCAAAGGTGAACATTTTCTAAACCGGGAGTCGATGTTCCCGAGTATAATATATATATATATATGTATTTATATATATATGAATATTTTTCAAAACTATTAATCGAATAAGGTTTATTCGATAACTTTATTTTATTTAATGAATATTATTTTGAATATTCATCGAGGACTTATGACTCCGCTTTATTTTATTTAATGAATATTATTTTGAATATTCATTCGAGGACTTATGACTCCGCTTATTTATTAAATAATATTCTGTATTTTATTAAAGAATAATGTTTCGATAATCAAACTTATTTTCGATTATTCAAATAAAGATCGTACTTTCGTATATAAGTATATCTTTGGTTATTTATTATTCAAAAAAAGTATGAGCTTTTAAAACTTTCACTTCATTTATTTTTATAAAGATCATCCTTTATGGGAATATTATTTAAATAATAATATTCAGATATTCTCCAACATATCGGGACTGATTTATTTTATTAAATCAGCATCACTCCAAACATTCTCAAAAATGTTTTCGAGTCTTCAAAATGATTTTAAAAGTTTGAGCGGATCCCAAAACTCATTTTCAAATTTAAGATCTTCCTTCGAAGGGGACTAGAATACTCGCTCAAAAATCTGAGGGATCCGGCTCTGTGATGTATTTTATATTCGCAACAAGGTTGCTGTTTTGATAAAAGAGTTTTTGATTACTTACCCAACACTCGGGAAGTAAAATTCTTGGAACAAGTTAATCCATTAACAGGCATCGCCTGGGAAATATCGGTGAGTTTTCCTTTCCAACTAGATACGACTTCTTGGTGGAGCCGTATCAACAAGTTTCTACTTGGGAAAAGTGGGGATGAGCTTTACGTTTCAGAGTCATGGATTTCATCTGAACTAGGAGTGGCGTAAGTGGTCGAGTGGCGCCGGCCCAGCCTTATTATATTGGCCCAAATGGCCCGGAAGTTCCGCTAAGACGGTCCATTCCTTAGGAGTCCAGTGTTCGGTTGACAAGTAAATCCGACTGTTCTCCTCTACATGTAGAAAATGGTGGGGTTGCACTACTGCGACTGATCATCGTGAGTGGTCTTCCTGGCGTGGCAAACTCCCGTAATGAGTTCATCATCCAATTGGATATTTCTGCAACACTACCCAGAGCACTTCGATAGAAAGGCTACGGCTGGGCGATTGTTAAGTGTTGGCATGGTCGAGTTTTCAAAATGATGTTTTCATCAAATGAAGTATCTCGTAACTTCATTTCATTTTGATGATATTCCAAAGATTAATTCTATACAAGTTTTGTCGTGTAGCTTCATCTATGGGATGAACTAATTATAACTTGAATGGTGGTAGTTCAAGTAGTATTCGGAAAAGATATAAGTATATTGGAGTATCTTGTAACTTCATCTTTTCAACTTATATCTAGTTAATGATTATCTTATGAATGACAAAGGTTTTCAGAAAAACGTTGAGACAAGGTTAGATATATGAGATCACCTTGCAACGATATTTTTATACATTTATAAACTGGAACTCTGTGTATATTATGCCTGGCAGAGTATTTCAAAGATTTTGAAAAGTATATATGTATATACTGAATAGTTTGCGACTTGGTCGCGTTAAGATATCACCTTGGTTCATTTCTTCTTAACCAAGACTTTCTTGAGTACTATGAGAATGCTTATATATTGTAAATTATTATATATACTATTTCGGTGGGCTTGTTGCTCACCCTTGCTTTCTTCTTTCATCACACAACATCAGATAGACAAGATGAACAGGACCAAGCTCCCAATTCGCGAGCGGATAGGAAACGTTCTGCAGTTTCCTATAGGCGTTGATGTCGCTATAGCTGAGGTAGGAACTACCAATAGGCTAGGCTTTCAACTTTTGATGTACCAGACTTATGTATCTTTATGAATTGTAATAATGGCAAAGAAATGTAAATTTATTCAGAAACCCTTTTAAGGTGTAATGGCATATAATTGTGGAATAAAATGACTCGTGTTATTTTTGGATATTCATCTCTGAGACTATAACTTGTGGTGTGTGTGTTTATTTTGGGGTCACAGTACGGAGTAATTGATTGTTTATTAAGATTGGGTGTTATTAAGGGAAATGGAACTCGTGACAACTCGGATCCCCGACCCTAGATTTGGGGGTGTTACAATTTATCATCAAGTTCACAACATATTCCTAACAATCTCCCCCAATTTATGTCTTCTGGAATTGTAGCCATAAATTAAGAGAAATTTGATGATAACAAAACACTCTAAAAATAGAAATTGAAAATAGTAGATAAAACTGATAAGTGCTGCAATATTTACTGAAAATTGAACAATGCAAAGTATACAAAGAATAGCTCACAATCATTATCAAGGTGCTCCTATAGTCTGAGCAGATAAGTCTATTTCCTTGATTGTCTAGGTTTCTTCCCAAGCCTCCTGTTGTTCTCTTCTATATGGTTTTGGAGTTGTCTGTGGAATTCAAGTTCATCAGCTTCTGAGAGATCTAGCATTCCTTGCATTTCCAATAGAGTCTCATTGCTAGAGATACTCAACTGGTCCTCCAATCTAAAAAATCTTCCAACTCCCTTTTCATCCCTGAATTCCATCAACCAATAAGGCCTCAAATGCACTCTCTTTCCTATGAAGGGAATTGACAGAGTTTTTGGAAGTGCACCGTTGGCTCTATTACTCCTCAGTTCCTCAATTCTCTTTAGAACTTATCTTCTAGCAGTCACATGGTACCCAAAGTTCTTTTTGAATGATGTGTAGATCTTTATTAGAAAAGATTGGCTTTCTAAAAGAATCCTGTGAAGTGGCCATATGATCTTTTTTCCTCCCTTGTATTTGAATGCCAGTCTTTCAGGGAGATGTCTGTGAGCATCGATTCCTCTAACTTCTTCCAATTCATCTAAGTAGAGGTTAATGTCAGAAAACTCTTTGATGTCACAGTTGTACAACATATCTCCTTTATTGACTGTGGATTTAGATTTGATAGGGTCTTGGATTTGAGAATCATTGGTTTCACTTTCTTTCTAGCTCTTGTCTTTGTCTTCTTTGTCTTAAAGATAGGAAAGTTTAGCTCAGGAATTGGGAAAACTATCCCAGTCCACTGGCTCATCCTTTGGAATTATAGGCTCACCATGAATATTCCTAGTTGGATCCACCACCTTGATTGCTTCAAATTTCATAGAGGGTTTTGATGTTTGAGTTGTAGTTGTGGACTTTTTAGGAATATTGTCTTTCATTTCTTCATCATTAAAGTCCAATTTTCTCTTGGAATGAAGCTTGTATCTGAATCTTCTTTTCTGCTGTGGTTCTTATTGCACTTTCTGATCCTTAGGTTCAGCAATTACAGTTAGTTGTACATGAATTTCTGTTGTGGTTTTTACAGCTTGAAGCTTGGCCAAGATAGCAGCTTGCTTCTTCTTTTGTTTAAGCTTTTTAGCATCCAGAGCAGCTTGCTTCTTTTCTTGCCTGATTCTTTCTTTCTCTTCCTTCTTAGCTTCCATAAACATGGGGTGTCCAGCCACCACACAAATTTCCTTACCATTTCTGTAAATCTTGGCTAATCTTCTTTTGAGTGTCGAATTTACTGGATCTTTGTAAAATGCAATTGACCTAGCCAATAGCTTCTTCTCATCTGGCCTAGGTGTCTCATACACATTATCCATAGGATTTTTGTCTGAGAACTTTGAGTAGTTCCTTTTTGGATTCATGATTAGATCTGCTTTTGGAAATTTGATACAAGATGTTTGGCCTTTTTCCAGATAATTCATACTCAATTCATTCACAGAAATATTCTTGACTTGAGAGTGATGAATGAGTGTTTTTTCTGGCTTCTTAATTGGCCCAAACTTTTGTTGAATTTATGCATCTATCTTTCTCCATTTTTCTTTCGACTCCTTCTCAGCTGTTGCTACATCAATCTTTAGCAGTTTTTCATCTGTGATTAGTTTTGCTGCTGCCAGATTTATGATGTCAATGTTGTCCATGGCTGGTGGCTTTGTGAAAGCAATTGTTGGCACAATTACTTTGCTCACTTGGATGTTTAGCACTTTTTGCTCCGGCTCACTCCTTGATCCCTCTTGACTGATTGGGACAATAACACTTTCTTTCTCCCCCTTTTTTTTATCAGTAAGTTGAGTAGAGGAAGAGGTTTATGCTGCCACTAGCTTTTGAAGCAAGTCTGTTTGTTGTGCTTGATGTAGATGAATAACTGTTAGAGAAGTTTCCATAGCAATCATTCTTTTATCCAAGGAATTCACCTTGGTTGCAAGATCAATGTTCTTCCTTAGCTGTCTTTTAATATCAATCATTGTAGCTTTTGGAAGTTTGGCATCCAATCTTTCAGAAATATCCGTTTTCATTTAATCAATCTCACTTTTGATAGAAGTGACATCCTGATTGTGTTGAAAGCCTTGGATTTGTTGTAATTGAAGAGAAGCAAGGTGTGCTTGTAGGAGCTTCTTGGTGTTGGAATTTGTTATGGATTGAAGAGCAGATTATGTCTGACTTATGAGTTGAATGAGGGTGATCTTGAAATAATGTTCATCGCCTTGCTTTGAAAATGCCCAAGATGGCATATCAGATCTGGAACTAGGGCCTACTTCTCCCCCTATGTCCAGTGACCCCTCTTCACTATCATCATCAAAGAATTCTTCTGATCCACCAGCTTCATAGTCTATGTCATCACCAGTTGTAGAAGGCATAGCTGTGATGGCATCCTTTTCCCTTTGCATGGATTGAGTTATGTGCACCAAATTCAGCATCATTTCTGCACTTTCATTTCCCTGTCCAGCCAAAAGTTGATATGCTGAAACAGGATGAGTAAATGTCTCAGCATCCAAAGAGGTGGAATATATAACAGCTTGACTATGTTGAGATAGATCCTCTTTGTTTGCCTCATTGGCATTCATTGAATCACTAATAATGATGTCCACCCTTATTTCTCCTGTACCTGCTTTTCTCTCATGATCTCTCTTTTCTTGCATCAAGGGCTCCCCTTGGCTTCCCACCCTCACATCCTCACCTTCACCATCTAAGGTGGGACTCCTCTCACTTACTTTTGCCAGTCCTGAAGAAATGGACTGCATTTGTTCACTCTTTCTCTCTCCTTTTTCCTGGGAGCAACCCAGACTCTCACTCAATTCACTCATTTCCCTCAGTCCTAAGAGTGACTGTATTACTACTAAGTCTTCTACACTTGTGAGAATTGAAGAAATTTTAAGTTGTGCAGAGACACCCGATGAATGAGGAATATCCATCGGGATAGTAGTTTGGCTATCCGAAGGATGACTGCTTTTAGGCTTATCCCTCGGGATACAATCACTACTCGACGGATGATGAATATCCATCGGGATAGAAGAAATGAATGAGTTTGGAGTGGAGACTATTGTAGACTATGTGCAGATTGATGAAAATTTTGGCACAGATGTCTCAACAGACTCAGAAAGAAATGGCAAGTGAGCCAACAAATCATCTAAAAGATGATGCTCACTTGCTTGGATTTTTGGCTTCTCCAAGAGAGCTAAAGATGGAGAATTTGGAAGTGATGAATTTATCATGTCAATATCCAGTGAGTGTGTGGGAGAATTTGGTGTATCAAGTGCTTCAATTATGAGAGATTTTGGCTGTGACTCCACATTTATTGGAGCCACATCAATTTGACTTTGAGATGGTGCAGTGACTGGGTCTTTAGCACCAGTTTGCACTATGTGTGTTCCTTGTGCATCCACAAGGGTTTTTGATATTTTCTTTCTAGCATAAGTTTGTGGTGAGCTAGTGTCCCTACCCCTTTTGGCCTCTACTCCTGGTTGGGAGCTTGTTTCAATAGTGATATCCTTTTGGGATGATGAAACTAGTAATGAGCTTATTTCCTTATTAACAACCACAGTTTGTTGGGAAACTGTGGTGTGGCTAGGTTTGGGTATTCTCTTCTCACCAGCCTTATCCTTAGGGTTTCTTTGATTTTCACCTTTTCCCTCACCTTTCTCACCCACCTTCACATTCCCCTCTTTTTGTTTAGTGGATTTTGCAACTGGTTTCTTTTGAAAAAAACCAGAGGGGGCTTTCTTAGATTTGGATTTTGAAGTTTATGATTTAGTAGCTTGGGTAGGCATCTGTTTGATCATTGACACAGATGCCATTGCTACATTTGAAGGCAAAGAAATGTGTGAGGTTGGAAGAGTGGAGATAGTCTTTAACATATTAGAAATCCCATGTTTGAATTAGTTGTTTATGTGGAAACTCATTAACACAAGCAAATTCTGATTTTGAGCTTAGTCAAGTTTACTTTGTGTATCTTATTACTAAGTCACAAACTAGATTCTTGCTTCTTATCTGATAGATTCTGATGTCAGTAAATCTTAAGGATGAACTAAATGCTGATAAGTCTCACTTATCAAAAGAAAAGAAAAGAAAAGGAAATAAGAGTCAGGTACTCCTTTGAGATCTAGAGTAAATATGTGGAAGAGAAGACCCAAGTGCATTGCTGGTATTAAGTAATATGCATTAGAAAAGCAAATAAATTTTCTTGGTGACTTTTCTCATTCTCTGATTGCTGGAGAAATACTATGACAACAACATAAATTCTGATAAGCAGTCGTGACTCACTTACACTGAGAAGCCACTGTAAAAAGGAATTTCAAAAAAATGCATAAAATGAGCACAAACAGTTGAGGTGGATTCTTGCATAAATTTGTTCTTGAGTAGACTTTGTGATTAATGATAGATTTTAAGCACTTTTCTTAGTTATGCCTTATTTCTAAGATGTACTGAAGTTTATCAGACTTTAATCTTTATATGATATTTTGCTGAATGCACACACTTTCACTCCATATGAATGATAAAAATTACTGTGGTGATTAAGTTGTTTTTGATAAATAGTTAGGTGTCATTTGCATGAATTCTGAGGACAAGTTCTGATGGAAGTTCTGATGATTAAACTCTGAAGAAAACAAGTCAGTATTTGTATGAAGAATCACAGAAAAAGATATTCACTTTTTGAGTACGGAAGCCATATTCTGATGACTGTTAAAATCTGATATAAGTTTAAGTTATGATATTAAATCCTGATGGAATTCTTGATGCTTACGTGGCATTATTCTCTACTTGACTTATTTGTGGTAACAACTGAAACGGTAATATTTAATCAGAATATATTTAGGTGAGATGAAAAACAGTCATAATCATTAAGGGTTAGTGGTAAACGTGTAAGTCCTGAAAAATTGCATGTGCACGGTAATTATTGTTAATTATTTCCCATGCCCATTAACTCCTGCTTTAACTTTTTACTGACTATTATTATTACATATCGGTCTAGGGAGACGAGGCATCATTTTTTTAACTCTTAATCGTTCAACAATCCTCGAGTCCCTTGGTATTCAATTGGCTATTTAAATGACTGCTCATCCTTCAGTAAAATCACATCTTTTCATTTCTCTCAAACAATGGCACATTTTAGTTGGTTTTACTGCTATGGCACAGACACCGTGACCATTTTTAGAAATGGAATTCCGACTTCATATCCTATCAACAACATTTCATACGACATCTGGATTCAACTTCCAGACAACATTAAAAATGATCTGTTATCTTTCCAAAGAGAATTTCATCTCTGCATTCTTAAACAGCAGGAGAAAATCATTCATCTTGTTGTTCTCTTTGTTGAAAGTAGGAAGAAAAATTAAATGTCATATATCTGTATCTCTTCACCATCAGCTTTGTCAGGCTTCTTAGACTAAGGCTGTTGATGTTAACCTTCTTAGACTAAGGTTATTGATGTTAACCTTCTTAGACTAGGACTATCTTGTAATTTTTGCATGTAATCTATAAATTTCATGAAATGTACTCGTTTAATTTATTAATGAAATTTCCCTTAATTACAAGATTTAGTCTTCGTTTCTCTCATATTATGTGCCTGTAAATGTTCTAATTGTAATTTGTTAATCTTTACTTCATCTATTTGAACTTTATCCTTTGATGAATGTTTTGATTACAATTATGGTCCATAATAAATTGTGATGATTTGGGGAAACAATTGAAGCACGGGTTCATGCATCAGAACCTGTGATAGTTGAAGCTGAGAATGTTACTTCTCAGAAAGAAACAACAACTCAAAGTTTTGATACTTTGAAAAGAAAGAAATCTGTAAGTTCTGATGCTGCTGAAGCAACTCCTACTTTGGCAAGGAGATTGAAGAAAATGAAAGCTAGGAGGTATTTGGATAAGGCTCCATCAGAAGATACTGAAGAAGCTGAGGAAGGGGATCAGGAATCTCTGATCTCACAAGAACCAATTATCATTGAAGCCCTTCCAGCTCAAGCTAAAGACACTGCTACTGATACAGTGGTTACCCCTCCTGTCTCTCCAATAAAAGCTACAGATGATGCTAAAGAACAAATTGACAACTCTGAGATAGATATTCATAAGTTGAATATACCTAAAGTTCTTTATCTGGAAGCTCCATCTACTGAAGCTCAGCCATCTACAGTCAACTCACCAATCTTAGATGTTGAGATACCCTCTACATCAAAGACACCAGCTCTGGAGATAAATTCTGATGCTCAGAATTTAGAAGATGTTATTTCTGAATCTCCAATTGTTTCATACACTGTTGTGCTATCAGAACATAATGAGTCTTCCTCAAGTTCTGAAGACAGTATTTTTGTTGAGACTCTAGTTCCCATTCTGGGAAAGGAAGAATTGGTGAAGAAATTTGTTGAACAGGAAACACCTATTCCTTGGGGGGATACTCATAGAGGTGTAGAGTGGACCAAGAAGTGGAATGACACTGATTTCATTCCAAGTTCTAACGTTTTGACAGAGCATATTGCTAAAGCTGATGAGTTGCTCACAAATGCCGATTTAAAGACACAACTCAAGATCACTGCTCTATCTACCAAAAATCTTCAAGGTCTACATTCTTCTACTCATGAAAAGGTTGATAAACTAAAGGAACATGATGATAAGCTAGATCTACAGCTTAAGCTTGATAAGAATAGATATATCATACCTACTCTTGAGAAAATTGAAGCCATTGAGAAGATTCAAGAGAAGCAATAGGCCCAAATTGCTGAGGTCCTGGCTAACCAAGTTTCTCAGAAAGCTCAATTGGAAGAAATCCATTCTTTAGTTGAACTTTCTCTCTCTCTCTCTCTCTCTCTCTCTCTCTCTCTCTCTTACTTCCTAATGATTCCAAAAAGGGGGAGAAGGTAGTTAAGTCCAAATGCTCACCTACTCAAATACTGAAGAAGAAGGATGACAAAGGTGATGACCAGAGAAACTCTAATAAGATTAGAGGTCAAGGAAAAGTTCAAGAAAAATCTTCTACACAAAACAAGTCAAGTTCTGATGCTGTGAATAATCAAAGTCTGAAGTTAAGTGCTGATAAACAAAGTCTGATGTCAAGTTCTGATATTCTGATTCAGTAAGGATCTAAAGACTCTCAGAAGTTTCTGCAAACTCTGAAGCTAAAGGGGAAGCAGACTACTGTTTATTACAGAGATCTTAACATCCAGACACTTGATGAGGAGATAGCAAGAAGATTGTTTCTGAAACACAATCCAGGAATGGATTTGGAAACTCTCAAGGAGGAAGAAGCTAGATTTGCAATTGAGAAGACAAATCTTAAGTCTAAAGCTTCTGATACAAAGAAACCTTCAAGGCCTAAGGAAAAAGGCATTGTGATCAGGGAAAAGTCAAATTCTGAGACTTCAAAGTCCAAGAATAGATCACAAACTGAGATTTATCCTAAGTCAAAAGGAAAAGAAAAGGTCGGTGAACCTTTAAAGATTGAGAAAAAGATAAGTTCTTCCATTCCAGTCTATCAAACTATAATGCATGATGATGATTTGATAGAAGATGAACCTGTTCAAATTCTGAAAAGAAGAAAGATAACTGAAGAATCTAAGACAACCTCTGACACTGCTCAAGTTGTTCAGAATGAAGAACAACAAGTTACAGAAGAAACAACAAATTTTGATCAAGTTGATTTGAAAAAGATGACAATTGCTGATAAGAAGAAGCTGTTATGGAAGAAAGCTACTCCGGTTGAACCAAAATCAAATCTTATGATGAATCAACTCGCAACATTTGGGTTGAGATCCAAGTAACCTAGAGATGGAGCTAGATTAGGTTCTGATGAAGAGAAGATTCAAATGGGAGTAGAGGTTACTCTAAGAGATCCTTTCATGTTGACAGACAAACCATATGAACAAATCAAACAAAAGCACCTTGACAAAGTGTTGTCTGCTCAAATTGTGATAGATGCTCATGATAAGGAAAATCTAAAGGAGAAATTGATTTTATTTCTCAATGATGGACTAACTTACAGACTAGCTGATACTGATGTGTTAAAGAAGTCTGTCAACATATTCACTATCTTCTGGAAGTAAAATCTGATGTTATAAGAAGATGGTCAGAATACATTTTAAAGGCTATAAGAGATCTATTTAGAATCTCTGGTTCAAAGACTTCTCAGTATATACAAATGATTACTAAAGGTGATGGAAGAGAAATTCCTATGCTGAAGAATTATGCTAAGGTGGAAGTTATTCTGAAAGGAAAATGCTTATGTTATAATGAAAACTCTTCACATCCTAGAGTTATCAGACTTAGTGATGGACTTGAAAGAACATCAATTCAATCTCTCAGAACAACCATTTATCAAATTGGTGATAGTAAAGATGAAGAATTGATGCAGGTCAAAGCACAGTTAGTTGAAGTTCTGAGGAAAGTTGAAGACAAGCTGGTAAAAGATTTTGTTAAGAATCATTATGGATTCAGAATTGATCCAGTGATGTTGGTAAAGCTGGATGTTCTGTAAGTTGTAGTTAATAGTCTTATTAAACTCTTATGCATTTGAACTTAAATGTTTTTGACATCATCAAATCTATTAACTTGTATATTTTTGCATAATTTACAAGTTGGGGGAGATTGTTAGATATATTTGAGATGTCATGTCTAATATGTTTCATGTTTAGTTTTTAGATCTTAACAAACAGGAAATATCAGTATTTACTGGAATCAGTACTTATTGGAAGTCAAAATTTAAGGATATCAGGAATTAGATTATCAGAAGATAAATATCAGAAGATAGATATCAGAACTTAAGTGCGGGAAGACTTACAGATAAGGAAGGATGCTGATTTAAGGATAGAAGATCGAGACTAATACAGAAGAAGATATGCATGAAAAGAGTTAGAGGACTAGAAGAATTGTATAAGATATCTGATTGATATATTTTAGGAGACAGAATTATATTCCATATCAATTAGAAGTTATCTTGTAACTGTGTACTATATAAACACAGACATAGGTTTACACTATATGTGTTATCATTATCGAGAAGATCATACATTATAACCTAGCAACTCTCGTGATATTTGTTCATCACTGAGAGAGAACAGTTCCATTATAACAGAGCTTATTATATCGAATACATCTGTTTTCTGTTACTTGTGTTCTAAATCGATTTGATTATATTAAACACTGTATTTAACCCCCTTCTACAGTATTGTGTGACCTAACAAATAGGAGTCACACAAGAGATGCAATTATTGGTGATCCAAATGTTAGAGTGAGGAGTAGAAGTGCAACTGTAAATGAATGTCTACATGCATATTTCTTTCATAAATTGAGCCCGAGAAAACTGAGGAAGCTCTACTTGATCCTGACTGGATATCTGCTATACAATAGGAGCTGAATCAATTTGAAAGAAATAAAGTTTGAAAGTTGGTTTATGCAACAAAGAACAGAAGTATAATTGGAACAAAGTGGCTATACATGAATAAAATGAATGAAAATGAAATTGTAATAAGAAACAAAGAAAGGTTGGCTGCAAAAGGAGACTCACAGGAAGAAAGAGTTGATTATGATGAAACTTTTTTTCCAATTGCAAGACTTGAAGCAATAAAAATCTTTCTTGCTTTTGCTACACACTCAAATTTCAAAGTGTATCAAATGGATATAAATAGTGCATTCCTTAATGGTGAGTGGGAAGAAGTTTATGTGCAATAGCCACCTGACTTTGAAGATCCAGAATTTCCAAATTTTGTCTACCAATTACTCAGGGCTCTCTATGGATTAAAATAAGCACCTAGAGCTTGGTATGACACATTGTCAGATTTTTTGCTTAAACATGGATTCACCAGAGGAATAATTGACAAAACTCTATTTTACAAGCAGCATGGTGGTGATATGATCGTAGTTCAAATCTATGTGGATGATATCAATTTTGGTTCTACTAATGAAAAATTATGTCAAATATTCTCAAGATTCATGCAGAGTGAATATGAAATGAGCATGATGGGAGAATTAAATTACTTTCTTGGACTTCAAGTTAGTCAAAGAAGTGATGGAATCTTCATCAGCCAAACCAAGTATGTTATAGATTTATTGAAGAAATTTGGAATGGTTGATTGTTCACCTGCATAAACACCTATGTCTACAGCTACAAAGTTGGATGAAGATAAGAAAGGAAAAAGTGTAGACATCTCAGGTTATAGAGGAATGATTGGATCTTTGTTGTATTTGACTGCTAGTAGACCAGACATTATGTTTGCAACATATCTGTGTGCAAGATTTCAAGTCAATCCAAAGAAATCACATTTGATGGATGTGAAGAAAATTTTCAAATACTTAAAGGGAACACCAACTTGGGATTGTGTTATCCTAAAGGAACTGGATTTGAAGCTGTTGGATACACAGATGCAGATTTTGCTAGATGCAAGGTTGATAGAAAGAGTACTAGTGGAAGTGATAAGTGGATTTTATATCCACTTGGAATGCTTTATTGCAAGCTTAAATTGGTGTTTTGGACTCAAGTTGTTGGTATTTTGATGTATTTTTGTGTTATTGCATTTCATGTATCAGTCTAATGAAGAAATGAGCTTTTAAAGGAAATATGATAAAAAGTGATCAGAATTGGAAGCCAAGGCCATTGTCAAGTTGTAGAGAATCTCGTTAGATTCACGTGGGCAGTTGAATCGCCTAATTCTGACGAGTAGAACTCAAGTTATGGCCAAAACAAGATTCAACAAAAAATTTTCCATACAGGAGCTGAGCGCCCGCCCAGAGAGCTGAGCGCCCGCCCAGAGAGCTGAGCGGCCACCCAGGAGAGCTGAGCGCCCGCTCGGAGAGCTGAGCGACCGCCCAAGGCGCGGCTGGTCGCTGATTTCGCTGAAAAAGCCTTTTTTGAGTGGAATTTGACGATTTTAAGGGTCCAGGTCCACTAGGGGCGTATACATACTTAAAAAAAAGGGTTTTCATCATCCGGGAAGATTGGGATAACAAGGAGAAGACCTAGAAGCACAAAACAACTCCGAAAAAGAAGATCTTATTTTCAACTTGGGATTCTTTGAATTAGTTGTAACTTTGGATGCTCGTTTTCATTCTTGTTAAACCTAGATCTCGTTTATTCGTACTTTGATTATTATTCAGTTTATTAAGACCTTGTTTTATACCATGCTTTCATATGAACCCTTGGTGACGATGAGTTCTATTATGGGCTAATCGTTGTCATGGGGTTCTAGCGGATTTACTTATGGATTTCAATAGTTAATTATTTCGATATCTTGGTGTATGGTGATTGATTGATATCCTAGTATTGGTTGTGCTTATTCATCTTATGTGCGTAGCTAACATATAAGATAGCGTGTTAATCTCTATTGAAGCGACAGTGAATATAGAGGTTTAGAACTTGCCATGCTAGCATAGGTTCATGTATGTGTATGCATGATTCGTAGGTAACTCTAACCGTTTTACTTGCCCTATGTAATCATGATAGATAACTTGTGCTTAAACCGTTATGTTATCAAATTATATAGACATATAGGGTCTCAATATAATTGGTGCATATTCAGCTTCTATCTCTTTTGTGGATGTTTGGTAGAATGGTACTCGTGCAACGAAAGTTGGCATTTATCAGTTTCGTGTTATCTGATTAATGTCATCACCATCACATGCTAAGGTTAAGAACAATAAGGCTATTGAATGAAGTATTTAATGAAGTTAGAATCCCATGTTTGTCATATATATTAATTTAACCTCAATTCTCTTAGTTAATGTTATTTAGTATAATCTCTTAGTTTAATAAAAATCCAATTTGTTATTTGTCTTAACATTGAGCGATAACCATACATTGTTGCATAGGTGCATAAATTGAACTTAACTTAAACTAGTCTCTGTGGAAACGAATCTGATTTATATCTTATACTACTTGCGAACGCGTATACTTGCATGAATATTAGCGCGTGTTTTCGCCCTAACAGGAAGCTGTCAATTTTTTAGACAGAGACTTGTATCCTGGTACAGTAAGAAACAACAATTTGTGCCAACTTCCACAGCTGAGGCTGAATACGTAGCTGCTGGCAGTTGTTGTGCTAAAGTGCTTTGGATTAGAAATCAACTAATGGATATGGCCTAGTGTTACATAAAATTCCAACTATGTGTGACAATACTAGTATTATTTCTATTGTTGCTAATCCAGTTTATCATTTTGGAACAAAACACATTGATGTAAGGTACCATTTTGTTAGAGAACATGCTGCAAATGGTACTATTGAGCTCATTTTTGTTCTAACAGAAAAATAAATAGCTGACATTTTCACTAAACCTTAGGATGAAGCAACTTTCACTAGACTTGTTGGTGAAATTGGAATGTTAAATTCTTTATCCTAAGGCAAGAACTCATCTAATATGTTGTAGAAGATTAATTTCTAATAAATCAAAATTAATTTGATTTAATTGAAAATTAGCTGGAATATGATTTATAAATTTTTCAAAATTCAAGTTTCAGCTTGGAATTTTCAAATTCTAAGATTAACTGTCTAAATGTTAATTTAAATTTTCGATATGTGAACTTGATATAAGACAGATCCAAAAAGAACAGAAGTATATGGAGAACTGAGTTCTCGATAACTCTAATTGACTTCTCGACAAGTCATTTTGAGACTTCCCGATAGAGTTCTCGATAAGTCTTTTTCCAGACTTCTTGAAGGACTTTTCCACAAGCCTCATTATGATTTCTCGATAAGTATTGTAGAGATCTCGACATATGTTAATAGAGTTCTCTACAATTATCTATTTTTAGACTTCTCGATAATTTAGAATTGGAATAATTTAATTTAATAAATTATTCTAGTAAAATACTTTTGATATATAAAATCATTCTAATTTTAGTTTGATTTATTCAAATTAAAATTGGAAAATTCAGTCCATTCAGGACAAACTGGGTATTTATTTGACATCTCGATAAGTCAGTATCTAGTTCTCGATAAGAGTTAGGAAAATAAAATATCGATATGTATCTATTATCTCATGTGACTTCTCGATAAACAAATCCCACATGTTTAAACCTACTTCTCGACAAGTCACTTACCTTTTTCTATAAATACCCATACATCTTGACATAACCCCTCTTTACGCTTTCGAGATCTTAAGTGGCCTAGCTTTTGCAAATCTTAACTGTTCACTCTCATTTCGAACTCTTTCTCTTTCAAATCTCTTACCCACTCAAATTCAAACACTTACAATGGCATCAAACACTTTTAGAGCTTTCGTTCCAAAGGAGGGCACCAACTACCTAGTTTTCACAAATGCTAATCAAGCTCCTGACAGCTTCAAGAGCTTTGTCAATTTTTTGTCTGAGACATACTTTGCAGGTGCCTTAACTGCTAATCACATTATATACATGGATGTTCTCAACGAATTCTGAAATTTAGCATGAGTCTCGAGCTATATCTCTAGTGGTGAACTGCTCAATTCAAGGCCAACATGTGGAGTTTAATGAGGATGATGTCAACAAGGCCCTTGGAATCCTTACAGATAGCATGGTAGAGGTACCTACTCAGCAAGAGCTAACTGAATTTATGGACTTTATAAATTACAGTGGAAAAAACCTGGCTAGCTTTAACAAGAAGCATCTGAGGAGGGAATGGTCATTCCTGTTTATTTTCATAGTAAGATCCTCCACCTGTAGAAAGACTGAGTATGACAATATATCCAGTGTGGTTCAAAAGCTGGTGTTCTCCATGGCTCACAATAGGCACATTAATGTGGGGCTCTTGATCCTGGAAGAACTCAGCACAAGGCTCACAATGCCTTTGGCCACAAGAGGTAAGGAAATTTTCTTTCCTAGGTTTTTTATGTCTAATTTAAATCATAAAGTTCAAGACATACATTTACTTAATGATATTGATGAAAACCAAAATAGGCAACTGTAAACAAGTGTCCAAAATATTATTTGGTTCATCAATTACAAAGAATAAGGTACCCGTAAGTCTGAGAATCACTAGCTTTATGTTAGAAAGATTCAGACTTACCCTTACCCTATGCCTGACATGAGGTCTACTGTAACATCTAGCACAGTTATGGCTCATGTGCATGTAGAAGTACAAGATCAGGAACACCAACAGGGGTCTTCCACAACTGAGACCCTTCTTTCTCTACCATTAGAAGCTAGGAAACCAACCACTTCATCCTATCAACAGGGTGGAGTGAGTAAAAAGAAAAGAAAGCATGCTGTTATAAATATGTTGCGAACTTGATGATAAGTTGGACAAAACACCTTAGTAGATTTAACTTAGTATTTTTGTAGTTCTCGACGGATGTTCTACAATAGTCCCGACGGATGAACTTTTTAGTCCCGACGGATGACCACTGAACATCCATCGAGAGTGTAGCTTATGTAATGATAAGTCTTGTAGCACATGTCTGAAAATAATAATGAATTAGTTGAGTAGACACTATAGGATTCAAGTCATGTTGACTACTAGATTGATATGCAGAATAGGGTGGCTAATTGTAAATGTAAGATGTCTTATAATTTTGTATAAGTGAAATAGAGTCAAGTGGCAGAAAGGCTCCCGACGGATGATCTACATATGCTCCCGACAGATAATCAACAAGGAGTCCGACGGATGACCAACATAGTCCCGGAGGATGATGATATTCAAAAGAGCAGTTGACACAGTCACATGCGTCGGATGTTTGCAAATGGAATGTGGAAGCCTAATTACAGGATTTAGAGAACAAAGAAGCATTACCATTTCCATGCAATTTTGAAGATATTCAAAGATGCTGGATAGTGTAATGAAGCAGCATGCAATTAGACTAGAAACAATGTTTTTGTTTTACTTGTTTGTCTTTTTGTCATGTAACCTGGTAGTATATAAACTAAGTGTAGCAAGTAGAACAAAAAACTAAGAGAGTAAGCATTATTTTCAAAGAGATAAAAAAGGTTGTATCTGTTAAGAATCTATTTGTAATTCTGCAAGTTCACTTGTAAGCAGCTATGTGCTATTCAAGCATCACAGAGTTCTCATCTTAATATATATATATATATATCTTGTGGATAAGTTCAAATCCACCAGAAAGTTTTAAAGCCTTGTGCTTTATTTTTTTGTATTTGATTTTCATATCTTTATCATTTCGCAACACAGAAAAATCTGCACAGTTATATTATTAAGTAAGAACAGTTTTAAAATCAGAAAAGAAACCAGAATTACATTCAACCCCCCCTTCTATAATTCTTGTTGCATTGTTTGGGAATAACAATTGGTATCAGAGCAAGCTCTTGAAGTATAAAGAGTGTAATGATCACCACAATCAGCAAGATGATCAGAAATGATGCTGGAGTGAAAATTCCATTTTTGGACAAAGACAACTATCACCACTGGAAGGTGAAGATGCACCTATATCTTCTTTCTTAAGATGAAGCTTATGTGGACTGCATTGAAAAAGGTCCTCATGTTCCTATGAGAGCTGCTACAGGAAATGAACCATCAGTTCCAAAGCCTAGACATGAATGGTCTAATCCAGATATTGAACAATTAGGAAAGATAAAAAGGCCATGAACATACTGTTTAATGGTGTTGGTGGTGATATGTTTGACAACATCATAAACTGCAAAACAGCCAAGGAGGTTTGGGACACAATTCAAATTATTTGTGATGGAACTGAGAAAGTAAGAGAGAACAAACAAAATGTAACTCTTGGTTCAGCAATATGAGCATTTTCATTGTGAAGAAAGTGAGTCAATCAATGACATATTTAGTAGATTTCAAAAGCTACTGAATGCTCTCAAGTTGCATGGAAGGGTCCATCAAACAAAAGACTCAAACCTTAAATTCCTTAGATCTTTGCCAAAGGAATGGAAGCCCAGGACAGTCTCCTTAAGAAACTCTCAAGATTACAAGGAATTCACCTTGGAAAGACTGTATGGAATTCTATAAACCTATGAGCTTGAAATAGAGCAAGATGAAAAGATAGAGAAAGAAAGAAAGAAAGGAGGATCCATTGCACTAGTTGCTGAGCAAGAAAAGGAAAAAGAGATGAAGGTTGAAGCTGTGGAATCTGCATCAAACTCAAGGGTTTATGAAAGAAAGGATAAAGGGCTGGTAGCTGAAGATGAAGAAAGGTTGAGCCAATATGATATGGATAATATAGATGAGGATTTAGAATTCTTATCTAGAAGGTTTTCCAAGCTAAAATTTAAGAAGAAATTTGGAACATCTAAGCCAAACAGAAACATGGTGGATATATCAAAATTTAAATATTTCAAATGTGGCTTAAGTGGTCATTTTGCAAATGAGTGCCAAAAGCCTAGTTCTGAAGGGAAAAAGTTTGAGTCTGTAGACTACAAAAAGAAATATTTTGAGCTACTCAAACAAAAGGAAAGGGCATTCATTACTAAAGAAAATGTTTGGGCAACTGATGGATTGAATGAAGTTGAAGAAACAAACTATGTTAACCTAGCCCTAATGGCCAAATCAGATGAAACAGAAATAAGTTCATCAAACAATCAGGTAATCACCACCAACCTAGCTCATTTATCTAAAGTTGAGTGTAATGATGCCATAAATGACATGTCTACTAAATTATATCACCTGTGTGTTACACTCAAGTCTCTCACTAAAGAAAACAATAAAATTAAAGAGAACAATGTGTTTTTAAGTGAAAGAAATAATGTGCTAGAAACTCAATTTGTTGAGTCTGAGAAATTGAAAATAGAATGCAAGATTGCTAAGGATGAACTAACTGAATCCTTAAAGAAAGAGAAGATTTTAAGAAAGCAACTTGAACGAGAACAGGAAGTAATTAAGGCATGGAAATCATATAGAGATGTCCATGCTTAAGTTACTAAAGTTCAAGGTATAGAATCTTTTTGTGATGTAGCCTGAAAAAAGAACAAGGAGAAGCTTGATTCCAATCTGGTTAAAGGACTTTCAACGGATGTGGATTCGATGGATGATGAAAATCATCCGTCGAATAATCAAAAGGATTATTCGTCGAAAGACAATGAGCCACATCCGTTGAGTGTAAGCAAACCAGTTAGCAAAGCTAAGCTAGCTAAGTTGAATGAAAAATATGGATCAGTTTCTAAGAACTTTGTTTTATGAGAAACAAGTCAAGTGAAACAGAACAAAAGAGTCAATGTAGGTCATCTGTCTATCAAGCAATTGAATGATAGATTGGAAAAAATTGAAGTGAAAACAGAGTCAAAAAGGAAAAAGAATAGAAATGGGAAAGTAGGGATTAACAAACATAACAACTACACACCTGATAAATATGCACCAAGAAAGATCCGTGTTAAGTGTGGTAGTGTTAATCATTTGTCTGTTAATTGTAAACTTGTTGTGCCTGCTCCCATGTCTGCACCATCTTCATTTCCCAACATGCCTACAATGCCTATAAATGTTATGCCTACACACAATTTGAATGCACAGTATGCTAATATGCCATTTGCACCTAATCCCTATTATGCTACATTTAGTATGCCTCAAATGCCACTTAATATGCCTTATTAGAATAACATGTTTGCACATAGCATGCCTTTTCATGTTAATCAAAATGTGGATGACAATTGTGATTCAATGAATGGTTTCAAAGGTCCAACTCAAATGACAAAGGATGAATCTGAAATACCCAAGTTAAATGAGGTCAAACCTAAGAAACCAAAGAAAAAGGCTAACAAGGCAGGACCCAAGGAAACTTGGGTACCAAAATCAACTTAATTTGATTTTAATGTATGCAGGGAAACAAAAAGAATCTTTGGTATCTAGATAGTGGTTGCTCAAGGCACATGACTGGAGATTCTACCCTGCTCACTGGTTTTAGAGAAAGTGTTGGCCCAAGTATTACTTTTGGAGATGACAACAAGGGTTATACAGTGGGATATGGATTAATTTCAAAGGATAATGTCATCATTGAGGAAGTTGCCCTAGTGGATGGTCTCAACAAGCTTTGTGATAGGGGCAACTCAGTTACCTTTAATGCAATAGCCTGTGTTGTGACTGACATGAAGAGCAACAAAGTGGTTCCCACTGGAGTGAGAAAAGGCAATATGCATCTAGCTAACTTCAACTCAACAAATGCAAAATCTGTAACTTGTTTTCTCAATAAAGCAAGTCAAGATGAAATTTGTTTATGGCACAAGAAGCTGTCCCATCTAAACTTCAAGACCATGAATGAGCTAGTCAAAAAAGATTTGGTTAGAGGTATTCCTTAAGTGGAGTTTTCAAAGGATGGATTGTGTGATGCCTGCCAGAAAGGAAAGCAGATTAAAGCATCATTCAAAAAGAAGCTTTAATCATCTATTCAAGAACCTTTACAATTACTTCACATGGACTTGTTTGGACCAGTAAATGTATTGTCTATCTCAAAGAAGAGATATTGCCTAGTAATTATGGATGATTTTTCAAAGTTCTATTGGACATATTTTCTAAAATCCAAAGATGAGGCTATTGAAATCATCACCAATCATATAAGGCAAGTTAACAATCATCCTGACTTCAAGGTTAGAAGAATCAGGAGTGACAATAGAACTGAGTTCAAGAATTCTTTGATAAGAGTGTTTTGTGAAGAGTATGAAATCATGCATGAGTTTTCAGCAACAAGAACTCCACAACAAAATGGTGTGGTGGAAAGGAAGAATAGATCACTCATTGAAGTTGCAAGAACAATGCTTGGAGAATCAAAGCTACCAACTTAATTTTGGGCAGAAGTTGTGAACACATGTTATACTCAAAACATCTCCTTGATCAATCAAGCAAAAAGCATGACTCTATATCAGATATTCAAGAACAGGAAGCCAACTCTAAATTTTCTTCATGTCTTTGGATGCAAATTGTAACGACCGAGAAATTACGCTTGTATTATATCATAATAAAGATAAATTATATGTATTATTATGTAATTAAACATGTTGAGTCATTAAACCCTAACTACTATATGTTACGTGTTGACTGTTTTGATCCAAACGTGTTTTGGATCTTTATTGAGTGTTTTATCGTAAGTTATATATTTTATATCAAAACCCGTACAGCTCAAAACCATGTTTTAAAAGCCCGTATTTCAAACAAAATCATTAGCCCCATTTTTCCAAAAACAACCAGTACCATATCGCTATTCTGAACCCCTAGACGTTTTACAAATTTACCTTTTTCGCGGAAAACGACTTTTCCGGACCCCTTCGGGTACCAAAAACCTCACAAAAATCATATTTTTATTTTTATATGATCATGAAACTATCATACATTATTTTTCCTTGCATTTTTGTAATATTCATAATTTTGGGAATTTTTGACATTAATTTTGTATTTATTGGATATTTAAAAATTCATTATTAATACTCAAAAATTATAAAAATTGGGGCCAAATATTTTTATTAGGAGTGTAATTAGCCCCTTAATTTTATTTAGGGGTATTATTTTTATAAATATAAATAGATGATTTACTGTTAATTAATTAGTTAATTATAATAAAAAAATCAGAAAAATCAAGAACTAGGGTTTGTTGGTGAAGAACAGGGCAGAAATTCAATCGCAGATTTGAAGGTGATTCCGACAACCAAATCGAACATGTAAGTAGTCAAATTGAAGCTGGAGATTCGTAGTTCCTGTTTATGTAATTACTTTTGTTGATTGTTGAGTCGATTTTAATTTCGTATTTTCGGATTATTTCTTGAATTCGGGTTTTGTGATGGAGTAGTTGTTTAATGATTCTGTTAATACGAGTGATTAGATCGTGTAATTCTGAGACGAATGGTACCGGGTTTGTATGATTTTGAACCCGTTTTAAGGTCGCCGGAACCGCTGCCTGGGGCGGTGTTCTTGAATTTTCCGATGACAGGGACGGTTGTGTTCGATGAGAAGGAGGAGGAAGGGTCCAGAGGTGTTGTGGATTGAAACTGCAGAAGAATCATGACTGGAAACCGAGTTTTTGTTGTTGTTGATTCGCCGGAAAGACGCCGCCGGCGTCGGGTTCCGTTCAGGCCACCGCCTGTTCTTCTGGACCTGACGGTTTCTTGGGTGACCCGAAAACCCAGAGTCGACTCGGTTTCGACCCGGAATTGATCCAAAAACCCTAACCCTGAATCCTGTTTTCATGTTTCCGATTTTTTAATAGTTATTCTATTTTTCTAAAATTAGAAAATCATTGTAGTAATTCTAAAAACCAATTAAAAATTAGTTTTAAATTCTGAAAAATATTATAATTAATTTCTAAATTATTTTATTAAATTAGAAATTCGAATTTAATTATTTACTTAATTATTTAATTATTTATCTAATTATTTATTAGTTATCTAATTAATTAATAATTAGGTAATTAACTAATAATTAGGTAATTTATTAATAAATAAGGATTAAATAATATGATTAATAACTCGATAATTAGTTTATTATTACGAGTAACCCGTATCTATGCGAGTAGTGATTCGATCATTAAAATTATTATTCGAGCGATAATTTATTTGAAGAATATCGTATTGATTATTCGTATCGAATAATTAAATATTGATTGTTAATTGATTAATAAATCGTATAAGCTATAATAATAATAACGGTTCGATAGTTATTCGAGAATCACGAGTAGCTCGTATTTATACGAGTAGTTAATCGTTGAGTTAGGTTAGGATTCGCGTAATATTTATTTATTCATAGCGTATCAGTTAATTGTATCGATTGGTTATTTATAAATAATCGAGTTAATCGAGTAAATAATAATAATTTATAAATAATTGTAATAAATTGTAATTAATCCTAATAATTAGGGATTAATTATTTTAAAATAAAATAATTATTAAAAAATTATTTAAAAATATAATTAAGGATTATTTAATTATAATTAATTATTTATAATTAATTATTAATTAAATCTTGTTTAATTCATAATAATTAAACCGTTAGTCCGATTTGAGCGAAACGAACACCCCTAGACTCAGAAAAATGAAACGAATCCAATAAAAATACTTGTAATCATAATTTCTTCCGGAAGAGAGTGGTCTTATGTTAGTGAATGGTTATAGACCCTAATAGGGGTATAATCGAGTCAAATAAATCCCAAAAAATTGTAATAAAATCAAATAGGGTTAGTTAATATAGATATGAGTCTATTATCGATTCTAAAAATATTAATAAAACTAAAAATTAATTATGTGCTCTATGTGCTATGTGCTTTACGTGGTTATGTGAACCTTATGTGTTATGTAATTAAATATGTGTATATATGCGAGTCAGATAGAAACGCATGGGTAGATTGATAGGGTTTCGTAGTATCAATTCAAGATACGCGTATGTAGTAAGTTATCTAAACGACTATCTTTCTATGATTGGTTCAGTGTTAGCAAGGCCGATCAGGCTAGGGACAGAAGGCGGTGAGTTGAACCAGGTTAAGTACGCGCAAGGCAAGTTTTTCCCTATTCTAAATTCAGAATAGTAGATTATATCACATTTTTCTATAACAGTTACCGTTGATAATTCTTGTTCATATACACTGTTACACAATTATTGAATCTTGTTTCTATTTCTTTTCGATTCTTGATTTCTCCCAATTTATTGAACCCTTTATTCATTTTACTATACTTTTACCCTTGTTACATATACTCGGATATATCCCGATGTTGGGATACATGAAAAGCATTCTGATTGTTTCGGATGCTTAGCTTTGGACTGGATGGTTACGATACGGGTTGGGTTTTACCCAGACCTTTAATTAATAGGCCATAGTTGCCTGAGTACTCCTTATGTTGGTTGGGTCTATGCAGTTGGGTATAGATCCGCACTGTATCCTGACTGATCAGCAGGTTATAGTGCATATGTTGGTTCTTGTTTCCAGTCTTGTTCATTTGGCACTCGCCAGTGTTGGTAAATTATTATCCTATACAGATTCAGATGGTTGTTCAAACCAGCAGCTTATTGGTTCACTCATTCTTCTCTCTTTATACTACATATATATTGTTGCAGGCTTGTTGAGAAATTTTGGCTCATCCTCTTTTATTGTTATTCCTATTATTTTACAATTAAGGTAGAGAATGAAACCCATCAGGACCCGTGTAGTCAAGAAGCGAGTCAAGCAGCAGGACCCTCTTATACCAAGAGTGTTCCTTCCTATCCCCGAAGAGAGTTTTGAGTTACCGGATCAGGTGTAACAGGATAAATAGTATTATGGTTTGAATAAAGGTTTTGTGTAGTTTGAATAAAGGTTGTGTGGTGAGAATGTAGATAGAATAAAGTTTTGTAACAAAGAGAGTTCTTGAGACAAATTATTTTAGTTGGGTTTGTAATTAAGTTAGTGTGTGGTTCTTGTTTTCAACTCTTAACCTTAAAAGATCCTGAGTAGCAGGAGTTCGGGGTAATTATCATATTTATATTCCGCTTGTGCAGGTTTAGTTGGTAGTTGTTATTAGTAATGCCCCAAATCTATACCCCGGATTTGGAGGGTGTTATAGTTGGCATCAGAGCTTAGGTTTTAACCCTTGAAAATAAGGACATTAGGATTAAGATAAGATAGGAAGATCATATAGGATAGAAGTAGGAGTGTTAGGATTGTTTGTTTATGTGATTAGATGTTATGAGTTTTAGGATTGTGATTTGATTGTTCTTGAGTTATTATTGTTATGTATATTAGATGGCTTCTTTATCATCGTCTATGGAGCGGACCGAGACAGATCCAGTGATTGCACCAGTAGTGGCTCCAGTGTCAGAGCAGATCTTTCCTCCATTGCCACCACCTCCACCATTGCCACCTAGACCAGCACCAGAGATACCTCCTCCACCAGAGATACCAGATTTTGATGATTATTTTCCATATTTTGAGCCAGAGATACCAGATTTTCCACCACTAGAGTTCCCGATGTTCGATATTCCTGACATGGTTGATATTCCGCAGTGGGAGGATCTAGAGCCCCAGATTCCTATGCCACCAGTCGAGATTCCAGAGATTCCACCGAATGGAGCCTGAGGCAGATCCACTAGTGTATGCACCTATGGAGCAGCCTGTCTTATTTCCTGCCCCGCTAGCTATCTATGCCCCTGTTCCCGGGGTATATCAGTTTCCAAAGCCGGAGTTCATGGATGAGGTAGTAGTAGATGAGCCATTACCTTCTCGAGGTTCCCGCACGGATCTTCATGAGCATCATATAGTTACATATCAGCGTTTTCAGGTAGAGAGAGAGGAGAAGATTAGATGGAAAAACCAATACAGGGAGATCCTTGGATTGTTTGAGACACAGACGGATGGTCCCGTTCAAGCACTTCACCCAGACTACATATTGAGAGAAAGGCTACGTCAGATTCACAGAGATAGTTCTCAGAGGCTTACTGATCTGAGGTAGCAGGATATTAGTGCAGAGGCAGCATACCGCAGGGCGATGGGACTTACAGAGGCAGTGTTAGAGGCGTTGCAGGAGGAGCTAAGCCATGTGCCACCAGGATTCTGATATTAGCAGATGGAGGAGTGTTGTATCTTGTATATTTTTGTAGATAGAGGTAGCATAGTATTGTATGACTAGTTTGTATGAGTATAGCTACTAGTTTTGACTGATAGCAGTAGTAGTATGACTGACATATCATAGACTTTTGTATCAAGCATTGACACCTGCAGCTGGTGTCCTATCCATATATATATATGAGATGGACTTTTTCACGTTTTCTTTATTTCCCAGTCATTTAAGCATTTACATTTAATACATTATTTTACCATTACATATTTTAAAAATGTTGTTTTATCTAAGCATGTTGTACTCTTTATGTTTTCAAAAATTTTAAAATTATTTTAAAAAGGATTTATTTACACATCGCACTGTTTTATTTATTTAGATATTTAATAAATTGTTTTATTTCCCCATATCCACTGTTTTAACGTTGTTTTAATATTATAAAGATTGTTTCCATTATATATACCTGTTTAGTATCCTATTATTAAGAGAACCCATTGTTTTATTATCAGAAAAATGGCACCTAAAAGAAAGGCACGACCCGACTCATCTAATGGAAATACCGAGGGCCAAAACGATAATAACCAGATGGATCAGATGTTCCATCTCATGCAACAGCAGATGCTGATGATGCAACAACAAATGCAGCAGCAACAGCAGCAGTTCCAACAACAGATGTTACAGCAAGCCGCTCATCCAGGACATCAAGTACCTTCAGCAGCACCTGTAGTTACTTTCAAGCAATTCCAATCGGTAAAGCCTCTAGAATTTACCGGTTCCACATATCCTACAAAGGCGAGAGCTTGGCTGAAGGAGATAGAAAAAGCTTTTGCATTGGTGAAAGTTAAGGAAGAACAGAAGACGGACTTTGCTAGCTACTTTCTGAAAGGCGAAGCCAATTACTGGTGGGAATCGAAGAAAGCTTTAGAAGGGGAAGGTGTGGTGACCTGGGATAGATTCACTGATCTTTTTCTGGAGAAATATTTTCCTCTGAGGGGTCCTCCTCATCCTCCTCCATCTCAGGCTCCTCCTGATCCTCAACATCTAGCAGTGCCTCATCATGTTCACGCTCGAACATCTCAGGGTCCTCTATCTCAGGCGCCTACACATTAAACGAGCTAAGTTACTATCATGATACTTATAAGGGTTCCCGTAAGGGTTTTAACTGTCAGCACTACTTTAAGTAGTTCGACCTTGAACTTGGCAAGAGTTCTTATTATCTTTGTGAGTTTGTTATTATATCGTCGCATCATCTCTGAGGTTTATAACGCTTAGCTCTGATACCATTTTTGTAACACCCCCAGATCCGGGGTCGGGGATCCGGGTCGTCACGGTCTTTCTTTCCACAATATCACTTCACTTAATTAATAATAAATAACCTTATGCTGTGACCCCACACTAACACACACACCACAACCCATTATAGTCTCAGAGATGAAATTGAAATAAGTACAAGTCTTTGAATCCACAATTTAAAAGTTATTAAAACCCAAAATGATTACTTGATAAATTTACAGTTAATTGCCATTATCTGCCACAAGTTATAATTATACATAATTGATTCTTAAAAGTAGATGGTCTGATCTACAAATAGATCTACCTCTGCAGCTATAGCAGCTACAACATCATCGGGAAGACGCGGGACGCTTCCCACGCGCTTGCGCTGGGTCTGCTGGAGTCTGGCCATCTTTCCTAACTGTTGTTGTGTGATGAAGAAATAAAGCAAGAGTGAGCCTTACAGCTCGCAAGATAATATATAGTGATAACAATAATATAAGTATTTGAATGGATACTTACTAGAATCTTTTATCATGCGTAAGATAATTACTTACTAGATATAAGTAAAAACAAGGGATGAAGTTACCAAATACTTTACTATACTTATATCATTTAAAAAGCTGCTTGAACTACCACTGTTCAAAGTATAATGAGCTTTCAACAGCTCATCAGATAGATGAGACTACAAGACAAGATTTGAATAGATTAAATCTTTGAAATATTATTAAAGGAAATGAAGTTATGATATACTTCATTAAGTTCTGATATATATATATATATATATATATATATATATATATCCACATATACATCTTCTTTATACAATTTCCTGAAAACCTCTGTCCTGTAAAGTATGAACAGAATTGCAATATCCAATAAATTTGGAAAGGAAAAGAATTTGGCATAAACCAGATATCTTGCTGATCAGGCAAAGATACCCATAAGTAACCTTTTCTACTAGTAGATGGACGAATTCCCCACTGGTCATCACTCTGGTCGTAATAGGACCTTATGCTGGACTGCCACTCAGCCACTTATGCATTTGATGGACTCCCACTGAGCCACTTACACTATCATGGACGCCCACTGAGCCCATGTTGCTTATGCCGACTTAATAGATGGACTTACTTCCCGAACGTTGGGTAAGTAATCAATTCATTTACCAAAACTGCAACCGTGTTGCGAATATAAAATACACCACAGAGCCGGATCCCTCAGGTTTTGAGCGAGTATTTAAATCCCCTTAAAAAGGAAGATCTTAAATATAAAAATGAGTTTTGGGATCCGCTCTAACTTTTAAAAATCATTTTGAAGACTCGAAAACACTTTAAAGAGTCCACTCCATTTCCATTCGAGAATCTCCAGGGGTCGTAAGAGTCCACTGGGTCTCTGGTGCTCTGCCTTTACCCTTTGGCAAGTCAAACATTTGCTTACCCATTCTGCTACGTCCCTCTTCATGTTGGGCCACCAGTAATATTCCTTCAAATCCCTATACATCTTGGTACTTCCCGGGTGAATGGAATACCTTGAACTATGGCTTTCATCCAATATCTCATCTTTAAGTTCTTGAACATTCGGAACCCAAATCCTGTAGGAGTACCTCATTATCCCTTTATCATCTTTCTCAGTATGGATCTCCTCTCCAGTCATTGACTCTCTGCCTTCATTCATTATTTTCTCCTGGCACAATCTGATCTTTTCCAATAACTCGGGCTGCATTGAGATCTCAAAAAGCTTTTCAGTTCCGGTTCCGGTTACCTTTACTTCTATTTCCATTTTCTCAAAATCCCTTATCAATTCTTCCGAAGTCGTTATCATTCTGAGTCTTTCCTTTCTACTAAGGGCATCAGCCACCAAATTGGCTTTCCCTGGATGATAAAGAATCTCACAATCATAGTCCTTGATTAGTTCTAACCATCTCCTCTGGCGCATGTTGAGCTCTTTCTGCGTAAATATGTACTTGAGGCTCTTATGGTCTGTGAAAATCTCGCACTTCTCTCCATACAAGTAGTGCCTCCAAATTTTTAAGGCAAATACTATTGCCGCGAGCTCAAGGTCATGAGTAGGATATCTAACCTCGTATTCCTTCAATTGCCTCGACGCATACGCAATCACTTTACCGTGCTGCATAAGCACACATCCTAATCCTTTGTGCGACGCGTCACTATATATCACAAAATCTCCTTTTCCGTCCGGCAATGCCAATACCGGAGCCGTTATCAACCTTTTCTTTAATTCCTGAAAACTGTTCTCGCATTTCTCCATCCATTCAAACTTCTCTGTCTTACGAGTAAGTCGTGTCAAAGGGGCTGCGATCTTCGCAAAGTCCTGTACAAATCTACGATAGTAACCGGCCAATCCTATAAAACTCCTTACCTCTGTGGGTGTGGTTGGCCTTTCCCAATTTGAGACCGCCTCTATCTTGGAGGGGTCGACCAATACTCCTTCTTTATTGATCACATGTCCTAAAAACTGTACTTCATTCCGCCAGAATTCACACTTCGAGAATTTGGCATATAACTGTTCCTCTCTGAGTATTCCTAGAGCTATCCTCAAATGCTCTGCATGTTCTGTCTCAGTCCTTGAGTAGATCAAAATATCATCGATAAAAACTATCACACATTTGTCCAAGTACTTCTTAAATACTCTATTCATTAAATCCATGAAAGCCGCTGGGGCGTTGGTTAATCCAAAGGACATTACCAAGAACTCATAATGCCCATACCTGGTACGGAACGCTGTCTTGGAAATATCTTCGGGTTTAATCTTTAGTTGGTGATATCCAGTTCTCAGGTCGATCTTGGAAAAATAAACAGCATCCTTTAGCTGGTCGAACAGATCGTCTATTCTAGGTAATGGGTACCTGTTCTTTATGGTTAGCTTGTTCAACTCTCGATAGTCTATGCACAGCCTCATGCTCCCATCTTTCTTCTTAACAAATAAAACTGGTGCTCCCCATGGAGACACACTGGGTCTTATCATACCCTTATCCAAGAGTTCCTGCAATTGGATAGCTAATTCCTTCATTTCTAACGGGGCTAACCGGTAAGGTGCTTTTGAAACTGGCACCGTCCCTGGGGCCAACTCAATAGCAAATTCAATCACTCTATCGGGTGGTAATCCCGGAAGGTTTTGTGGGAATACATCTTTAAATTCGTTGACTACTGGAATATCTTGTAAGTTGGGCACCTCCTTCTGCGTGTCCACCACATAGGCTAGGTAGGCCTCATTTCCTTTTCGTAGCATCCTTTTAGCCTGGGCCATGGTCAAAAAATTCTGCGTCTGCCTCTTTCCTCTAAATATAACTTCTTTCTTCCCTGGGACATTTAGCTTAACTTTCTTCCCTTTACAGTCTATCTGAGCATCATTGCTAGATAGCCAGTCCATTCCCAAAATTACATCAAACTCCCCTAATTTAAAAGGAATCAGATCAACACTAAAGGATTGCTCCCCTATGCCTATCTCACAGGCGGGGTGAATCTGGTTAACAGGAATAATTTCATGATTGGCTATTTCTACTTGCAAGGGTTCTATCAAGGGTTCAGCCTTAAGTCTTAACTTACGCGCAAAGTCCTTTGATATAAAAGATTTAGCTGCTCCCGAATCAAATAAAACATTTGCACTGACTGAATTTAGAGAAAGGGTACCTGCTATCACATCTGAATCTTTCATAGCATCCTGAACTGTCATGTTGAAAGTCCTCGCAGTAGGTGGCTTATTAGAAGCAGCCCTGCTTGCTCCCGAAGCTGCTGGTTTGTTCATTGGGCATTCCCTCTTCCAATGACCTGGGCGTCCACACTGATGACAAGTGGTGGTTGAAATGACGGCAGGGGTTGATGATGGGCACTTAGTTGAATAGTGGCCTTCCCGACCGCACTTAAAGCAGGTTACTGGCTTTCCTTTACACTCCCTAGTGTTATTCCTTCCACATATGTTACAGGATGGCAATGGGGGTCGAGACTGGTTGAAATAGGACATTCTTGATTTCTGGCCGCCCTGGCTCACACTCACACTCACACTCATTGGCCGCTTAAACCCAGTGTTCCTTCCTGGTAGGGACACTGCTCCTCGATTAAATCTAGTTGGGAAGCTCCTTCCTGCGGAACCTCCACCCATGCTCATACTTTTCCTCTTTATTCCTTTCTTCTCTCTTTCCTTCTGCATCTGTTCACTTCCGACTTCTACAATCGTTGCCTTTTGCACCAGAGTGGCATAGTCCGTAAGCTCAAGGATTGCCACCCTATTCTGAATCCACAATTTCAGTCCCTGCTGAAACCTCCTAGCTTTCTTTTCCTCGGTGCTCACAAACTCCGGCACAAACCTTGATAACTCAGTAAATTTCGCTTCGTACTCTGCTACAGACAAGTTATTCTGCTTTAGCTCCAAGAACTTGAGCTCCATCTGGTTTTCCATAAACCTCGGGAAATACTTTCCCAGAAACAACTGACTAAATCTCTCCCAGGTTATAATAGCATCTGCCTCCATGTTTTTCTTGGCCTCCCACCAGTAGTTAGCTTCTCCTTTCAGAAGGTAGGTAGCAAATACAGTTTTCTGTGCCTCATCGGTACTCAAGATCTCAAAGGATTTCTCCATTTCCTTTAACCATGCCCTTGCCTCAACTGGGTCGGCTGATCCGTGGAACTCAGGGGGCTTAAGGGACTTAAAAGCCCTGAAAGAGTTTGCCACAGTATTGTTATTTCCTTGAGGGGGTGGGTTGGGTTGACGTTCCAAATTCTGCCTTAGGAGTTGCATGAACTGGCCCATGGGATCCATGCCTGGGTTTGGTACTGGTTGCTCAACCTCGGTTTCTCCTTCTTCAGCCTCTATCTCAAATCCCTCAACATCATATGTTTCCTCTTCCTCTTCATACAGGGAGTCATCCGGTTCCACATAATCCTCTTCCTGGTTCCTATCATCCTGGTTATGGCTTCCCTGGTCCTCAGATCCAGGGTTCGCCCTAGTTCCAATCTTTCTTGGCGGCATGATTCTGATAATGAAAAAAAAAAAATTATTGGGAAATTCAACGTTAGGTCACAATGATATACAACATTGTGCCTTGCACAACTCTTATAATGGGGAGAACGTATATCGCAATTCTATTATTTTAAGAAAGTTCTAATACGAAGTGCAGTAATAATAATGATAAAAACAGTGATCCCGTCACTAATGAACTGAACCAAAGGAAATAAATATATACATAATGCGAGAAATACATAGTTTGATCTGGTCAAAAGTACAACAGTGCTACAGTCATCTGTCCCAAAAGTGATACACAAGAGTCTATCTGTCTAGTCAGAAAAAGGGATGCTATATACAAGTCAACTATCCCGGAAAATTGGCTCTTACTAAGGCCTCGACTAACTAGACAACTAGACTATTCCATCATCAATCCTGAATCACACACCGGAGCGGGTCAGCTCCCATACCCTTTCCATCGCACGACGGAAGATATAGTCGGCCTGCCGCCTGGAGATCCTACCATGCCTGTCCCCCTGGAGCGATCTGAGCCTCGCTCGGGATGTGAGTTCTATCCCCGTAAGCTCCCTCCTCAAGGATCGGGGTATAGAAGCCCTAGTCTCATAAGCTCGGGTACGCCTACCCGCCCTCTCTGCATCCAACTCCCTCCTGGCCTCATCTAGTCGGCCCTCGGCAACAGCCACTCGGGTCCTCAGAACATCCTGAACATATCCATGAGCTAACGAAGACTTCCTGTGGGCAGGGTCAAGAGGTGGTGAATCCGGAGCCGCTGAGGGTGCCTCTTCTGTTTGCCTAGGCACGGAAGTATGGGTCTCTGAGCTGTCATCATCGGGAATCCAGGATAGTGGTGGAGGGGTAGGGGCTCTGACCACCGGAAGTGTGGGTAATGGGGTACCAGCATACACTACCATAGGTCCAACACGCTCCTCAGCTACTGGGACCTCATCCGGGTCCTCCTCATCTGGAATAGTAATAACCTCTGTCTCTGACTCCTCTGAGGGGTCCTCCTCATCTGAAATAGCAATGACCTCCGTCTCTGACTCCTCTGAGGGGTCCTCCTCATCCTCCTCCATCTCAGGCTCCTCCTGATCCTCAACATCTAGCAGTGCCTCATCATGTTCACGCTCGAACATCTCAGGGTCCTCTATCTCAGGCGCCTACACATTAAACGAGCTAAGTTACTATCATGATACTTATAAGGGTTCCCGTAAGGGTTTTAACTGTCAGCACTACTTTAAGTAGTCCGACCATGAACTTGGCAAGAGTTCTTATTATCTTTGTGAGTTTGTTATTATATCGTCGCATCATCTCTGAGGTTTATAACGCTTAGCTCTGATACCATTTCTGTAACACCCCCAGATCCGGGGTCGGGGATCCGGGTCGTCACGGTCTTTCTTTCCACAATATCACTTCACTTAATTAATAATAAATAACCTTATGCTGTGACCCCACACTAACACACACACCACAACCCGTTATAGTCTCAGAGATGAAATTGAAATAAGTACAAGTCTTTGAATCCACAATTTAAAAGTTATTACAACCCAAAATGATTACTTGATAAATTTACAGTTAATTGCCATTATCTGCCACAAGTTATAATTATACATAATTGATTCTCAAAAGTAGATGGTTTGATCTACAAATAGATCTACCTCTGCAGCTATAGCAGCTACAACATCATCGGGAAGACGCGGGACGCTTCCCACGCGCTTGCGCTGGGTCTGCTGGAGTCTGGCCATCTTTCCTAACTGTTGTTGTGTGATGAAGAAATAAAGCAAGAGTGAGCCTTACAGCTCGCAAGATAATATATAGTGATAACAATAATATAAGTATCTAAATGGATACTTACTAGAATCTTTTATCATGCGTAAGATAATTACTTACTAGATATAAGTAAAAACAAGGGATGAAGTTACCAAATACTTCACTATACTTATATCATTTAAAAAGCTGCTTGAACTACCACTGTTCAAAGTATAATGAGCTTTCAACAGCTCATCAGATAGATGAGACTACAAGACAAGATTTGAATAGATTAAATCTTTGAAATATTATTAAAGGAAATGAAGTTATGATATACTTCATTAAGTTCTGATATATATATATATCCACATATACATCTTCTTTATACAATTTCCTGAAAACCTCTGTCATGTAAAGTATGAACAGAATTGCAATATCCAATAAATTTGGAAAGGAAAAGAATTTGGCATAAACCAGATATCTTGCTGATCAGGCAAAGATACCCATAAGTTACCTTTTCTACTAGTAGATGGACGAATTCCCCACTGGTCATCACCCTGGTCGTAATAGGACCTTATGCTGGACTGCCACTCAGCCACTTATGCATTTGATGGACTCCCACTGAGCCACTTACACTATCATGGACGCCCACTGAGCCCATGTTGCTTATGCCGACTCAATAGATGGACTTACTTCCCGAACGTTGGGTAAGTAATCAATTCATTTACCAAAACTGCAACCGTGTTGCGAATATAAAATACACCACAGAGCCGGATCCCTCAGGTTTTGAGCGAGTATTTAAATCCCCTTAAAAAGGAAGATCTTAAATATAAAAATGAGTTTTGGGATCCGCTCTAACTTTTAAAAATCATTTTGAAGACTCGAAAACACTTTAAAGAGTGTTTGGAGTAAAGCTGATTTAATGAAGTAAATCAGTCCCCAGAATATTTAGAAAATGTCTGAATATTATTATTTAAATAATATTCCCATAAAGAATAATCTTTATAAAAATAATTGAAGTAGAAATATTAAAACTTATACTTGAAACGAGTATTAAATAACCAAAGATATACTTATATGAAAGTACTATCTTTATTTGAATAATCGAAAATAAGTTTGATTATTGACACCTTATTCTTTAATAAAATAAAGAATATATCTCAGCAAATAATCGGAGTCATAGATCCTCAAATGAATATTCAAATAATATTCATTAAATAATATAAACTGAGTCACAAGCCCTCGAATGAATATTCAAATAATATTCAAATAATAAAATAAAAGGAGTCATAAGTCCTCGAATGAATATTCAAAATAATATTCATTTAATATAAAGGAGTCATAAGCCTTCGAATAATATTCGAAATAATATTCAATAATAAAATAAAGTTAAAGTTATCGGATAAACCTTATTCGATTAATAGTTTTGAAAACTATGACCATATATATATATATATAAGTATATATATATATATTCATATCCATATATACAAAATCTACTCGGGATCCTCGACTCCCGGTTTTAGAAAATATTTTCACCTTTGGGTCCCTATACTAAGGGTATATGCAAATTACCGCTATCCTCTAGCATAGGTATTATCAACTGAATCAACAGATATATATGAAAAGAATACGAAACAGGCATGCATATATATATATACCATAGCAGCATGCTTCAATATATTGCAACATTTGCTAATTAACCAACATGCATCTATCGCAAGATAATGCAAATACATATATACATCACAACAACAGTTATAACGGGTAGAAAACTTGTCTGAGCGACTTGGGGTGATAAAAGGCTCGGGACGAGTCTGGTAACCTATAAACAACAAGTAAGTTGGAATTAAACCAAAGTCACTTGTAAATCTATACTTTAACTAACTTAGACTCTAACGCTTGTTTTGCGCTTACTGACTCGCTTAAGTCACTCGGGTACCCTCGGCTCCACCATTTTTAATAATTTAACCTTTACGAGTTTTAAGGCGATTCCTTCGCGAGTGTCTTACCAACTGCCTAACACACTTACCATAAATGTTTCATACATTAATTAACCCTTTTTGGTCTTTAACCTATGTTTCAAAGTAAGGCGAGGGGAAAAGTTTCGTTCGCGAAACGCCGTTACATGAAACTGTCGTTTCTCCTAAACCGTGCATCGGAATCGAACGAACTACATATCAAAACGAAGCTCGTAACATGAGCTATCTAAACATGGAAATGGTCATAATCTAGCAGGGGGTTCTCGGGTCCTAATGTTATGCACAAAAACAGTCTAAAGAAAATCGGACGTTACGACGGCTATGTTTACGCGATTTTCCAATTTTAAACCATTCAAAACCAACCCAATTCAACCTCAAATCCAACATACAACCCACATCCATCCTTATCACATCATAACAACCCCAACCAATTCAATTTTAACATTCATACTTATGCCTAAGCTTAACTTTAACCATACTTAAGTTCTTTTAATCAAAACAACAACATTTACCATTCCATTTCAATACCATTTCAATCCCAAACTCTAAATCACCAACATCAAGCTACAATATCATTCTACTAATCAAAATCATCTTATAATACATAGGAATCTAGGGTTTGGAGATGATATACCTTCCTTGAAGTGGTGGGAGTAGCTAGGAAGCCTTAAGAAGCTTTGAGAAGTCTTAGGAATGCTTGGATCTTCAAGGAAAACAAGAAAATTTTCAAGTTAAAAACTTGAAAACACTATTCATTGTCTTCTTCTTTGATTAAATGAAGAAGATTGAGAAGGAATTGATGGCTTAAACTCATGATATAGCCCTAACTAAGCATGAAGATGATTAGGGAATTAACTCACCAATTTAGGAAGCTTGGATCTTTGATTTTGAATTTTCTTGCCTTTTGCAATAGTAAAAAGCCGAGAGCTCTCAAGAACAATGCCTTGGTTTCTTTTTGATTTTGATGAAGAATGAATTTGCTTGGCTTGGTTGATTTGTTTTTGTGTTTGATTTAGTCAATTACCTATTTGCCCTTGATTTTGTGTGGTTAAAAAGCCACCACATCTCCTTCCTTCCCATGTCATGCCTATGTCATGTTGTGATGTCATCCTTCCCTCTTTGTCCTCCTCTCATTGGTTGGGTGACATCACTCACTCTAATCCCTTTGATTAACTTCCTAATTGTTTGCCTAATGATCGCTGATCTGCTATACGGTTCGCTTAACTTTCATTCTCGTTTATCGTTTGAAGGATCATACCCGGGATCTTATTACTTAGGTTCCCTTAACCTTTCCCAATACATTATATTCCTTTTTATGATCCTCTATTATAATCCTTTAATTTAAATCCTTTTTATCCTGTTACCTTATACTCAATTCTCTCCGTATCTAGTGGATTTCCGGGAAAAACCAAAGTGTTCGGAATTGGATTCTGACGATCTTTACATACACTCATATACCGTATAGAGTACTAATAAAATCTCAGAATATCCATAACAGAACCTCTACATAGTGTGGCATGAAAAGTTTTCTCATTCAGCTAAAACACTATTCACAAGGGTTACAAAAAGTTGAAAATTTTGGGGGTTATTACACCAAGGATGTCAAGCTTACTTAGCTTATGTATTGGATACTGATAAAGAAAGTCCGAAGATCGAAGATATTCCTATAGTGTGTGAGTTTCCCGATGTCTTTCCAGATGAACTTCCAGGACTTCCACCAGATCAAGAAATCGAGTTCACTATTGATTTGGCACCAGGGACTGAACCAATTTCGAAAACTCCATATCGAATGACACCTGTTGAAATGAAGGAATTAGCAAAGCAGTTGCAAGAACTTCTCGACAAAGGAATTATAAGGCCAAGTGTATCCCCATGGGGCGCACCAGTTTTGTTCGTGAAAAAGAAGGACGGTAGCATGCGACTGTGTATTGATTATCGTGAGCTGAACAAGTTAACTATCAAGAATAAATATCCTTTGCCTCGCATTGATGACTTATTTGATCAGCTGAAAGGAGCAGCATGGTTTCCGAAAATTGACTTACGATCAGGTTATCATCAGTTAAAGATCAAGATAGAAGATATTCCAAAGACGGCATTCAGAACGAGGTACGGACATTATGAATTTCTTGTGATGGCTTTTGGACTGATGAATGCACCTACATCGTTTATGGATTTGATGAATCGAGTATTCAAGAAGTACTTGGATAAGTTTATCATTATATTTATTGATGACATCTTGATTTATTCAAAGACGGAAGAAGAACATGTAGCACACTTAAGAACGACATTGGAGACGTTACGAAAGGAACAGCTTTATGCAAAATTTTCAAAATGTGAATTTTGGCTAAAAGAAGTACAGTTTCTAGGACATATCATTAGTATGGAAGGAATCCAAGTGGACTCAGCAAAGATTGAAGTTATTCTAAATTGGGAAAAACCAAAGACGCCAACAGAAGTCAGAAGTTTCTTGGGATTAGCTGGTTATTACAGAAGATTCGTTAAAGATTTTGCAAAGATAGCCACACCATTGACGAAGTTGACGCGAGAGAATTAAAAGTTCGAATGGAACGAGAAATATGAAGCAAGTTTCCAAGAATTGAAGAATCGACTAGTAACTGCACCTGTGCTTGTGTTACCTGATGATCAAGGAGACTTTGTCATATACAACGATGCTTCGTATCGAGGACTTGGATGTGTTTTGATGCAACATGGAAACGTGATCGTATATGCCTCCAGATAGTTAAAGTCGCATGAACAAAAATATCCGACGCACGATCTCGAGCTAGCAGCAATTGTGTTCGCATTGAAGCTTTGGAGAAATTATTTATACGGCGAAAGATGTGAGATTTATACGGACCATAAAAGTTTGAAGTACATTTTCACCCAGAAGGAACTCAATATGCGACATCGACGTTGGCTAGAGTTAATCAAGAATTACGATGTTTCAATCAATTATCATCCAGGCAAGGCCAATGTAGTAGCAGATGCGTTAAGTCGAAAGGAACGATTGAACCTGTTAACATCTTCAGGGACTTAATCAAGGAATTCGATAAATTGGAGATTGAAGTTCGTGTGCCAGAAAGTTCTACCGAAATGATTTACGCTATGACTTTTCAGCCAGAACTATTGGAAAAAATAAGAAGGTGTCAGGAAGAAGTAATGGACCAGGATATTGATAATTTGACAGGAGAAGAGATTACCAGTCAGAAGGATACTAAAGGAATTTTTCGTGTTGCTTCAAGGATCTGGATACCTAACGTACCGGAATTAAAAGCGGAAATTTTGCAAGATGCTCATAGTTCAAGATATTCGATTCATCCCGGAAGCACAAAGATGTACAGAGACCTGAAGAAAAACTTTTGGTGGCCAAATATGAAGAAAGAGATAACGGAATGGGTCAGCAAGTGTTATACGTGCCAAAGAGTGAAAGCTGAACATTAACACCCGAGCGGACTACTACAGCCACTAGATATTCCAGAATGGAAATGGGAACACTTAGCTATGGATTTTGTAGTAGGACTTCCAAGGACGAAAGCAAATCATGATGCAATTTGGGTCATTATTGATCGATTGACGAAATCAGCACATTTTCTTCCGATTAACGAAAGATTTTCACTGGACAAGTTGGTGCACTTATATCTCAAGGAAATTATAATGCGTCATGGAGTACCCGTATCGATTGTATTGGATCGAGATCCCCATTTCAATTCGAGATTTTGAAGACAATTCCAAGAATGTCTAGGAACAAAGTTGAACATGAGTACTGCTTATCATCCACAAACGGACGGGCAAAGCGAAAGGACAATCCAAACAATTGAAGATATGCTACGTGTATGCGCAATAGACTTTGAAGGCAATTGGGACGAGCACCTACCGCTAGTGGAATTTTCCTACAATAACAGCCATCAAGCGAGTATCGGAATGCCACCATATGAAGCCCTATATGGAAGAAAATGCGGATCGCCTACATGTTGGGAGGAAGTTGGAGAACACAAGATTTTAGGTCCAGAACTGATTCAGCAGACCAAGGAAAAAGTAGAACTTATCCGCAAATGACTTGAAGCAGCACAAAATCGACAACGTAAATATGCAGATCAATCCAGAAAAGATATGGACTACCAGGAAGGGGAACATGTACTACTAAAGGTATCACCATGGAAGAGACTAACCAGGTTTGGCAACAAAGGTAAATCGAAACCTCGCTACGTCGGACCATTTGAAATTTTGAAGAAAATTGGGAAGGTTGCATACGAGTTAGCTTTACCACCCCATATGCAGCATATTCACAACGTATTTCATGTATCTATGCTTAAGAAGTACAACCCTGATACAAAGCATATAATAGAATATGAGCCAATAGAACTTCGGGCAGATTTGTCGTATGTAGAGCAGCCGATAAGAATTCTAGATCGGCAATAAAGGGTACTAAGAAATAAGTCTGTATCATTAGTGAGAGTTTTGTGGAGAAACCCAGTGGTTGAAGAATCAACCTGGGAGCTCGAGAGTGAAATGTTAGAAATGTATCCTCAGTTATTTTCCTAGTATGATTCTGAGGACAGAATCCTGTTAAGGGGGGAAGAATGTAACGACCGAGAAATTACGCTTGTATTATATCATAATAAAGATAAATTATGTGTATTATTATGTGATTAAATGTGTTGAGTCATTAAACCCTAACTGCTATATGTTACGTGTTGACTGTTTTGATCCAAACGTGTTTTGGATATTTATTGAGTGTTTTATCGTAAGTTATATATTTTATATCAAAACCCATACAGCTCAAAACCATGTTTTAAAAGCCCGTATTTCAAACAATCATTGGCCCTATTTTTCCAAAAACAACCTGTACCATATCGCTATTCTGAACCCCTAGACGTTTTACAAATTTACCTTTTTCGCGAAAAACGACTTTTCAGGATCCCTTCGGGTACCAGAAACCCCACAAAAATCACATTTTTATTTTTATATGATCATGAAATTATCATACATTATTTTTCCTTGCATTTTTTGTAATATTCATAATTTTGGAAAATTTTGAAATTAATTTTGTATTTATTGGAAATTTAAAAATTCATTATTAATACCCAAAAATTATAAAAATTGGGGCCAAATATTTTTTTTAGGAGTGTAATTAGCCCCTTAATTTTATTTAGGGGTATTATTTTCATAAATATAAATAGTTGATTTACTGTTAATTAATTAGTTAATTATAATAAAAAAATCAGAAAATTCAGAAAAATCAAGAACTAGGGTTTGTTGGTGAAGAACAGGGCAGAAATTCAATCGCAGATTTGAAGGTGATTCCGACAACCAAATCAAACTTGAAGCTCGTGATTTGTAGTTTCTGTTTATGTAATTACTTTTGTTGATTGTTGAGTCAATTTTAATTTCGTATTTTCGGATTATTTCTTGAATTCGGGTTTTGTGATGGAGTAGTTGTTTAATGATTCTGTTAATACGAGTAATTAGATGGTGTAATTCTGAGACGAATGGTACCAGGATTTTATGATTTCGACCCCGTTTTAAGGTCGTCGGAAACGGCCGCCTCGGGCGGTGTTCTTGAATTTTCCGATGACAGGGACGGCTGTGTTCGACGAGAAGAAGGAGGAGGAAGGGTCTAGAGGTGTTGTGGATTGAAACCGCAGAAGAATCATGCCTGGAAACCGAGTTTTTGTTGTTGTTGATTCGCCGGAAAGACGCCGCCGGCGTCGGGTTCCGTTCAGGCCACCGCCTGTTCTTCCCGACCCGACGGTTTCTTGGGTGACCCGAAAACCCGGAGTCGACTCGGTTTCCAACCCGGTTTTGACCCGGGATTGATCCAAAAACCCTAACCCTGAATCCTGTTTTCATGTTTCTGATTTTTTTAATATTTATTCTATTTTTCTAAAATCAGAAAATCATTTTAGTAATTCTAAAAACCAATTAAAAAATTAGTTTTTAATTCTAAAAAATATTATAATTAATTTCTAAATTATTTTATTAATTTAGAAATTCGAATTTATTATTTAATTAATTATTTACTTATTTATCTAATTATTTATTAGTTATCTAATTAATTAATAATTAGGTAATTAACTAATAATTAGGTAATTAATTAATAAATAAGGATTAAATAATATGATTAATAACACGATAATTAGTTTATTATTACGAGTAACCCGTATCTATGCGAGTAGTGATTCGATCATTAAAATTATTATTCGAGCGATAATTTATTCGAAGAATATCGTATTGATTATTCGTATCGAATAATTAAATACTGATTGTCAATTGATTAATAAATCGTATAAGCTATAATAATAATAACGGTTCGATAGTTATTCGAGAATCGCGAGTAGCTCGTATTTATACGAGTAGTTAATTGTTGAGTTAGGTTAGGATTCGAGTAATATTTATTTATTCATAGTGTATTAGTTAATTTTATCGATTGGTTATTTATAAATAATCGATCTAATCGATTAAATAATAATAATTTATAAATAATTGTAATAAATTGTAATTAATCCTAATAATTAGGGATTAATTATTTTAAAATAAAATAATTATTAAATAATTATTTAAAAATATAATTAAGGATTATTTAATTATAATTAATTATTTATAATTAATTATTAATTAAATCTTGTTTCATTCATAATAATTAAACCGTTAGTCCGATTTGAGGGAAACGAAGACCCCTAGACTCAGAAAAATGAAACGAATCCAATAAAAATAATTTTAAGTCATAATTTCTTCCAGAAGAGAGTGGACTTGTTTAGTGAATGGTTATAGACCCTAATAGGGGTATAATCGAGTCAAATAAATCCTAAAAAATTGTAATAAAATCAGATAGGGTTAGTTAATATAGATATGAGTCTAATATCGATTTTAAAAATATTTATAAGTCTAAAAATCAATTATGTGCTTTATATGCTATGTGCTTTACGTGGTTATGTGAACCTTATGTGCCATGTAATTAAATATGTGTATATATGCGAGTCAGATAGAAACGCATGGGTAGATTGATAGGGTTTCGTAGTATCAATTCAAGATATGCGTATGTAGTAAGTTATCTAAACGACTATCTTTCTATGATTGGTTCAGTGTTAGCAAGGCCGATCGGGCTATGGACAGAAGGCGGTGAGTTGAACCAGGTTAAGTACGCGCAAGGCAAGTTTTTCCCCTATTCTAAATTCAGAATAGTGAATTATATCCCATTTTTCTATAACAGTTACCGCTGATAATTCTTGTTCATATACACTGTTACACAATTATTGAATCTTGTTTCTATTTCATTTCGATTCTTGATTTCTCCCAATTTATTGAACCCTTTATTCATATTCCTATACTTTTACCCTTGTTATATATACTCGAATATATCCTGATATTTGGATACATCAAAAGCATTCTGATTGTTCCGGATGCTCAGCTTTGGACTGGATGGTTACGATACGGGCTGGGTTTTAACCAGACCTTTAATTAATAGGCGATAGTTGCCTGAGTACTCCTTATGTTGGTTGGGTCTATGCAGTTGGGTATAGATCCGCACTGTATCCTAAATGATCAACAGGTTATAGTGCATATGTTGGTTCTTGTTTCCAGTCTTGTTCATTTGGCACTCGCCAGTGTTGGCAAATTATTATCCTATACAGATTCAGATGGTTGTTCAAACCAGCAGCTTATTGGTTCACTTATTCTTCTCTCTTTATACTACATATATATTGTTGCAGGCTTGTTGAGCAATTTTGGCTCATTCTCTTTTATTGTTATTCCTATTATTTTACAGTTAAGGTAGAGAATGAAACCCATTAGGACCCGTGTAGTCAAGAAGTGAGTCAAGCAGCGGGACCCTCTTATACCAAGAGTGTTCCTTCCTATCCCCGAAGAGAGCTTTGAGTTACCGGATCAGGTGTAACAGGATAAATAGTATTATGGTTTGAATAAAGGTTTTGTGTAGTTTGAATAAAGGTTGTGTGGTGAGAATGTAGACAGAATAAAGTTTTGTAACAAAGAGAGTTCTTGAGACAAATTGTTTTATTTGGGTTTGTAATAAAGTTAGTGTGTGGTTCTTGTTTGGAACTCTTAACCTTAAAAGATCCTGAGTAGCAGGAGTTCGGGGTAATTATCATATTTATATTCCGCTTGTGCAAGTTTAGTTGGTAGTTTTTATTAGTAATGCCCCAAATCTATACCCCGAATTTGGAGGGTGTTATACAAATGCTACATTCTAAGGAATCAAACTGAACAATATGGAAAGTTTGATGCTAAAGCAGATGAAGGAATTTTTGTTGGATATACTGTTGGAAAATCATGTAGAGTCTACAATCTTAGAATAAACATTATTATGGAATCTGTACATGTTGTGTTTGAAGATAAGAAGATTGAATGACTAAAAGATGAAGGTTTCCATGATAGCCTCAAATTTGACAATGTTGAGATAATTTGTGATAACAGTGATGATGATAGTGATCAAGAAATAATGGCTAAGGATAATACAGAAAAGTCTATCTCCAATGATACACAAAATTCAGCATCAGTCGAGGTACAAAATACATCATCCGTCGGAAGACAATCAGCTTCATCCGTCGGGATACAAAGTGCATCATCCGTCGAAACAATCAGAGAAGCTGAGAGTCAAAATAGATCACTTACAGAAAGACCTCATTCTTCAAATCAAAGATCCACAAACTTCGGGGGAGTTTCTTATAATCAAAACTCAGTCACACATCAAGACAATGATGAGGCCTCTTCATCTAGAGCTAATCTACCATAACAGATAAAATGGACTAGAGATCACCCTTTTGAGCTCATTATTGGTGATGCATCTTCTAGAGTTCAAACAAGAAAAACAACTCAATGAGAATATCTATATAGCAGCTTTCTCTCAAAGGAAGAACCAAATAAGGTAGAAGAACCTCTGTTGGATCCTGATTGGGTTCTAGCTATGCAGGAGGAGCTAAACCAATTTGAAAGGAATGAGGTATGAAAGCTGGTACCCAAGCCTAAAGGAAAGAAACCAATTGATACCAAGTGGGTATTCAGAAACAAGATGGATAAAAATGGCATAGTTGTCAGGAACAAAGCTAGATTGGTTGCTAAGGGCTATTGTCAATAAGAAGGAATAGATTTTGATAAAACTTTTGCTCATGTTGCAAGACTTGAAGCCATCAGAATTTTCCTAGCCTATGCAGCCCATGCCAATTTCAAAGTCTATCAAATGGATGTCAAAAGTGCCTTTCTGAATGGAAATTGGAGGAGGAATTCTATGTCCGTCAGCCTCCTGGTTTTGAAGATCCAAATTTTCCGAATATGTCTACTATCGTTTGAAAGCACTTTATGGATTGAAGCAAGCACCTAGATCCTGGTATGATGCTTTGTCAAAGTTTCTCTTAGAAAATCACTTCACAAGAGGTACTGTTGACAAAACTTTATTCTTTAGAAATGTTAATGGATCTAGCATACTTGTTCAAATTTATGTAGATGATATTATATTATATCTTGAGTCATTACAGATTTTATCTTGTTTAGCAAGCATGGCATGAGTGTCGTATCTAATACATACATCCTTAATCTAATTAAGCATGCATCTTTATAAACTACTCTACACATACATTCATCATATGTGCATATATATGTAAAGTGCAATAAATAAACGTGGTTGGTTATGGCTTCATCCTATATGATCTCCATCAAGCTAATGACAAAGATCTAGGTCAATCTAAGGTAAAAAATAAATATAAGCTAACTATTACATGTCTTCTTTCTTGTATTGCTTACTTGGATGGCCTCCATGTGAGATTACCCTTTCTTGATCTTCAAATCTCCATGTCTTCATGTACATTACAAGAATGAAATACAAAAACTAATCTAATGAACTTACAAGAAGAACTCTAGTTACATTCGAGATTTAAAATTATAAGATTAAACGACATGCAAACCGTATTTAAAAAACCAAAACCATTAACCTAAGGTCATAAGCCATAACCATCCACCATGCTCAATTAACACATAAGAACATGTTAAAACACATAATATGATCTTAACATATCATACCCATCATGATCTAATCATAAAAACCAAATATGGAAAAAATCAGAAAATTCGAAATTAAATCTGATAACATTAAATCGCAGATTACAGGTCCCAAACGACGTCAAACGCCGTTATATAATCATCAAAATCGGACACTAGACCCAGATTTCAGCAAATCTGCTGCATCCGATTCAGAATCGTATCAAATACGATTCATATAATAAGAACAAACAGAAAACATGTATATATCAGTATATATACAGATTATATAATCATCATATGATTATAAAACTCCCATGAATATCATATATTCAAAATATATACATATATACGCATATATAAACATAACAACATGTAAAACATACAAAATCGCATACATAATAGTCATGGAATATTGTATACATGTTATCATCATAAAACCAGTAAACACATAAACGAATTAAACACTTTTCGCAAGTAGCTCTGATACCATTATTGGGAGGGTTTCGAGCACATAAACGCAACATAAACGGTAATTAAAAACGTAAAAAATCAGAATTTTTGAAACCCACCGCAGGATCCATGAAAAACATATATTTAATTCATAGATCAGATTGTTTACCTTAAGAATCTTTACCAATTGGTTGAATAATAGAGATCCAAAGCTTGTTCAATTACCACGCATCCCGCTCTCGCGATCTACGCTTTATCGGTATCCACACGAATGCTTGAACTCAAGGATTGGATGTGTACTAGCACAAATCCATTTCTTCTTGCTCTCTACATCTTCTCTCTTGGTGGCTAGGGTTTTAGTAAAAGTCTTGCTTGCCCAACAAAAATCAGCCACACAAGATATATTATATAGAGAGTAGAAAAATGAATTATAACTCTTAACTAATTAGGAGTTATTATTAATTCGAAATTCCTATCTGTATAATAATTAAGTCTCACTTAATTATTTAACAAATAAATTTCATAATTAATATTAGTAAATTCGAATATCAATATTTATCTAATTAATTAAGTCATACTTAATTAATATTATAAATAATTCAAATTACTTTAATATAATTTAAATCCAATTTAAATTAAATAATCCTTCAAGCATTCTTCGTGTGTGACCCTATAGGTTATTATTACGTTGGCAACGAATTTTAAATCTAATTTAAAATCGTAAACAATGAGCGACATCTAGTAATACACCATTGCTACCCAAGCAATAATAATTAAATCGGTGATCGATTAAACCTTTCGTGAATAATGTACAATGTAATATAATCCCTTTAACCAAATATCATATATTAAACTAGAGGCATGTTATGTGTCATCCTCATCATATTTTAATCTTGGTTTCCTTGATCAATGAGTAGACTATCATATTAAATCAACATTTGAGCGTGGCCACGCATTTCATAGTCTAGCTCACACAAGAGGCCAATAATATCACTCCTAAAATAGGAGGGTTAAATCCCATCTAGATCATTCATATTTCTCATACGATTCATAATATACCCAATGTCCACTTTTATCATTACCCGGTCAAGGATAACTTTTAATGGAATCAATGTATATTAATTCTCGTATAGAAGTATAATGACTTCAGGTTTAATGACCATTACATCATTATCATTGTGAGAATTACATATGACACAACAGACATGTAGAATCTTACATCGGGTCTGTCCAGCACCATGTACATATACATATGCCCGTGTCTTTGACTTTAGTATCATTATACCTATGATCAATGAGATGTGATCATCAGTCAACAAACACACTAGTCTTAATGCATTATTATTGTCCCTTAATAATAATACTCGACTAGGGACCTTTCGGAATATTGATACTATTCTCATAATCTCATTTCTAAGTCACGTACTTAGAGATATAGAATTGCATATCATATTCCAAGGACATTTATTAATCTAACATTTATATCGTAGTAAATTAAGAATTAATAAATTATAAAGGGAATAATCGATAGAACATAAGCAGTAATAATCCTAATGTCCTAAACTAAAACATCATAGTGTTGTCTCTAGGTCTCAAACACCAACAATATTTTTATCCCGTTTTATCTGAGAATACATAAAAGCCTAATTCCTAGTTCATTTTAGCTTTTATCTCTCTATTGCAATTAACTGCTCTCTTCTTCCTCAAAGCAAAACCCTCTTTCTTTCTGCAACTTTCGTTGCTTAACAATGGCACCAGTAGTCAAGATCATGTCTCAGTCAGGATTCATTTATGAAAAGAACAACTTCATGGGTCTTGTGAACAAAGAGATTCCAGCCTCTGAAGATTATCATAAAATGATGGATTTTATGAAGGGATGTAAGCTTAACTATGCCATGCTAGAATCACCCACAATCTACTGTGAAGTTGTGGAGGAAATGTGGATCACTGTTGTGTATCAGGCAGTTGACAAAACTATAACTCTCTCCATTGAAGGTAAGAAATTTTATATTGACAGTGATACTATCCAAGTATGCTTTAAAATTCCCGAAAACACTACTATAAAACCACACACAGATGCTGATTTAGTTAACTTGCTTAATTCTATTGGCTATGCACTTCCTACCACTAAATTAAGTGAAATTAGGAGACCAGGTCCTTGAAAAGAGTGGAGATTTATGTGTGATGTAGTTACCAAGGTGTTTTCTGGTAAAATAAGCAACTTTGATTCTATCAATACTACTATGCTTAACATACTATATATGCTGCTTACTGATAATTACTATAACTTTAGAGATCTATAAATGTTTATTATGCTAGATTCTTTATGATTATTGTTAACCATATTTGTGAGGATCTTGTGATTGAGAACCCAACCAACAAATTGGATTGTTGGGTTCAAAAAAGAAGAATAATTGCATATTTAAATAGAGCCAATCACCACAAGGAGGTGCCCCTTGTTTATTTTCCTATCATGAAGGGCCCTCAGGTAAGTGAGGTAAATACTTCTGTCCCTACCTCTTCTACCTCTCAAGTTTTCTTTGCCATTGACTGTGGCTATGGCATCTGTGCCAATGACCCAACAGATGCCTACCCAAGCCACAAAATCCAAAACTTCAAAATCTAAATCAAAGAAACCACACTCTGGTGTCTCTCAAAAGATGCCAGTTTCAAAATCTACCAAAAACAAAGAGGGGAGTGTGAAGGGGGTGAGATTGGTGAGGGACAGGGTGAACATTAAAGAAGCCCTAAGAATAAGGATGGTGAGGTGAGTGTACCCAAACCTAGCCACACCAAAGTTTCCCAACAAATTATGGTGCTTAATAAGGAAATTAGCACATCTCTAGTTTTATCCTCCCAAAAGGATGCTACTATTGAAACAAGCTTCCAACTAGGAGCACATGCCAAAAGGGTTAGGGACATAATCTCACCCCAGACTTATATAAGAAAGAAGAAGCCTAGATAACTTGTGTAACACCCCCAAATCCGGGGTCGGGGATCCGGGTTGTCACGAGTTCCATTTCCCTTAATAACACCCAATCTTAATAATTAATCAACTACTCTGTACTGTGACCCCACAATAAACACACACACCACACGTTATAGTCTCAGAGATGAACATCCAAAAATAATCACAAGTCATTTTATTCCACAATTATCTGCCAATACACCTTAAAAGGTTTTCTGAATAAATTTACATTTTCTTTGCCAGTATTACAATTCATAAGTATATATAAATCTGGTACATCAAAAGTTGAAGCCTAGTCTATTGGTAGTTCCCACCTTAGTTACAGCGACTTCAATGCCTATAGGAAGCTGCAGAACGTTTCCTATCCGCTCGCGAATTGGGAGCTTGGTCCTGTTCATCTTGTCTATCTGATGTTGTGTGATGAAAGAAGAAAGCAAGGGTGAGCAGCAAGCCCACCAAAATAATATGTATAATAATTTACAATATATGAGCCTTCTCATAGTACTCATGAAAGTCTTGGTCAAAAGAAATGAACCAAGTTTGATATCTTAATGCGATGAAGTCGCAAAATATTCAGTATATATACATATATACTTTTCAAAATCTTGGAAGTCCTCTTCCATGCATAATATACACAGAGTTCCAGTGTATAACTGTATAAAAATATCGTTGCAAGGTGATCTCATATATCTAACCTTGTCTCAACGTTTTTCTGAAAATCTTTGTCATGCATAAGATAATCATTTACTAGATATAAGTTTAAAAGATGAAGTTACAAGATACTCCAATATACTTATATCTTTTCTAAATACTACTTGAACTACCACCGTTCAAGTTATAATTAGTTTCAAAAGTTCATCACGTAGATGAGATTACAAGACCAGATTTGAATAGATTAAATCTTTAAAATATCATCAAAATAAAATGAAGTTACGAGATACTTCATTTGATGCAAACATCATTTTGAAAACTTGACCCTGCCAACACTCAACAATCGCCCAACCGTAGCCTTTCTATCGAAGTGCTCTGGGTAGTGTTGCAGAAATATCCAATTGGATGATGAACTCATTACGGGAGTTTGCCGCGCCAGGAAGACCACTTACGATGATCAGTCGTAGTAGTGCAACCCCACCATTTTCTACATGTAGAGGAGAACCTGTCGGATTTACTTGTCAATCGAACACTGAACTCCTAAGGAATGGACCGCCTTAGCGGAACTTCCAGGCCATTTGGGCCAATATAATAAGGCTGGGCCGGCGCCACTCGACCACTTACGCCACTCCTAGTTCAGATGAAATCCATGACTCTGAAACGTAAAGCTCGTTCCCCCTTTCCCCAAGTAGAAACTTGTTGATACGGCTCCACCAAGAAGTCATATCTAGTTGGAAAGGAGAACTCACCGATATTTCCCAGGCGATGCCTGTTAATGGATTAACTTGTTCCAAGAATTTTACTTCCCGAGTGTTGGGTAAGTAATCGATTCATTTAACAAAACAGCAACCTTGTTGCGAATATAAAACACACCATAGAGCCGGATCCCTCAGGTTTTGAGCGAGTATTTAAATCCCCTTCGAAAGGAGGATCTTAAATATAAAAATGAGTTTTGGGATCCGCTCTAACTTTTAAAAGTCATTTTGAAGACTCGCAAAACATTTTTAAGAATGTTTGGAGTGATGCTGATTTAACAAGGTAAATTAGTCCCAATATATTAGAAAATATCTGAATATTATTATTTAAATAATATTTCCATAAAGAATAATCTTTATAAAAATAATTGAAGTAGAAGTTTTAAAACTTATACTTGAAATGAATATTAAATAACCAAAGATATACCTATACGAAAGTACTATCTTTATTTGAATAATCAAAAGTGAGTTTGATTATCGACACCTTATTCTTTAATAAAATAAAGAATATATCTCAGCAAATAATCGGAGTCATAGATCCTCAAATGAATATTCAAATAATATTTAATAAGTAAAATAAGCTGAGTCATAAGCCCTCGAATGAATATTCGAAATAATATTCAATAAATAAGTAAGCTGAGTCATAAGCCCTCGAATGAATATTCGAAATAATATTCAATAAATAAATAAGCTGAGTCATAAGCTCTCGAATGAATATTCGAAATAATATTCATTAAATAAAATAAAGGAGTCATACATCCTCAAATGAATATCCAAGTAATATTCAATAAATAATATGAAGGAGTCATAAGTCCTCGAATGAATATTCAAGATAATATTCATTAATAAAATCAAGTTATCGAATAAACCTTATTCGATTAATAGTTTTGAAAACTATAACCATATATATATATAAATATATATATATAAAATCTACTCGGGATCCTCGACTCCCGGTTTTAGAAAATGTTTTCACCTTTGGGTCCCTATACTAAGGGTATATGCAAATTACCGCTATTCTCTAGCATAGGTATTATCAACTGAACCAACAGATATATATAGCAAGAATATGAAACAGACATGCATATATATACCATATCAGCATGCTTCAATATATCGCAAAATTTGTTAATTAACCAACATGCATCTATCACAAGATAATGCATATACATATATACATCACAACAACAGTATAACGGGTAGAAAACTTGCCTGAGCGACTGGGGGTTACGAATGGCTCGGGACGAGTCTGGTAACCTATAAGCAACAAGTAAGTTGGAATTAAACCAAAGTTACTTGTAAATCTATACTTTAACTAACTTAGACTCTAACGTTTGTTTTGCGCTCGCTGGCTCTCTTAAGTCACTCGAGTACCCTCGGCTCCGCCATTTTTAATAATTTAACCTTTACGACTTTTAAAGCGATTCCTTCGCGAGTGTCTTACCAACTGCCTAACACACTTACCATAAATGTTTCATACATTAATTAACCCTTTTTGGTCTTTAACCTATGTTTCAAAGTAAGGCAAGGGGATATGTTTCGTTCGAGAAACGCCGTTACATGAAACGGTCGTTTCTCCTAAACCGTGCATCGGAATCGAACGAACTACATATCAAAACGAAGCTCGTAATATGAGCTATCTAGACATGGCAATGGTCATAATCTAGCAGGGAGTTCTCGGGTCCAAATGTTATGAACAAAAGCAGTCTAAAGTAAATCGGACATTACGACGGCTATGTTTACGTGATTACCAATGTTTAAACTACTCCAATTAACCCCCAACCAACTCATAACCATCAATACAACAAAACTTCACCGAAACCATACTACATCAGTCCATAATCTCCAAGGTTTTCAACTCAAACAACCACAATCAAGACCTATGAACTATAATCAAGCTTCAATTACCAAAACACTTCCAAATCAAACCAAACTACTAATAATCACAATCCATGCTTCTCATTTCACAAAACCAACCATTAAACTTACTAACAAATAAAGTAAAGGCTAGGGTTTGAAGTTTATACCTTCCTTGGGAGGTGTTAAGTTGCTAGGAAGCCTTAGGGAGTCTCCTACAAGCTTGATCTTTCCAAAGAAATCAAGAATACAAAGTTAGGCTTTGAAGTTTCTAAAAGTCCGATTTAAAGAACTGTAAAAATGAGGGTCTTACCATGATTATTTGGACGAGACTTGTGAACAAGAGTTGTAGGTCATCTCAATACCTTTCCAATGAGCTATAGAACACAATATTTGAGTGAGAAATGAAGGAGATACAGCAGTTTTAGTGTGCTGGTTCTGTTTTGGCCGAGAGCATGAAGAACAATGCCTTGGTTTCTTTTTGATTTTGATGAAAAATGATTTGCTTGGCTTGGTTGGTTTGATTTTTGTGTTTGTTTTAGTAAATTACCTAGTTGCCCTTGATTTTGTGTGGTTGAAAAGCCACCACATCTCCTTCCTTCCCATGTCATGCTTGTGTCATCCTCCCCTCCTTGTCCTCTTCTCATTGGTTGGGTGACATCATCCTCTCTAATCCCTTTGATTAACTTTCTAATTGTTTGCCTAATGACCGCTGATCTGTTATACGGTTTGCTTAACTTTCGTTTTCGTTTATCGTTTGAGGGATCATACCCGGGATCTTATTACTTAGGTTCCCTTAACCTTTCTCAATACATTATATTCCTTTTTATGATCCTCTATTATAATCCTTTAATTTAAATCCTTTTATCCTGTTATCTTATACTCAATTCTTTCCGTATCTATTGGATTTTCGGGAAAAATCAAAGTGTTCGGATTTGGATTCTGACGATCTTTACATACACTTATATCCCATATAAAGTACTAATAAAATCTCAGAATATCCATATCAGAACCCCTACATAGTGTGGCATGAAAATTTTTCTCATTCAGCAAAAACACTATTCATAAGGGTTTCAAAATTTCCCAAAAATTGGGGTTATTACAGTCTCCCCTCCTTAAAAGGATTCCGTCCCGGAATCAGATAGAAAATAAATTGGGATACTTTCTTAGCATTACACTTTCTAACTCTCAAATAAATTTTCCCACATTGTGGTTCTTCCATCAAACTCTGAATAGTTTGATAACCCTTCTCCTAAGCACTTGTTCCCTTTTCACTCTACAACCCTTCCTGGTTGCTCCATATAGGTTACGTCGGGTTGCATATCTATGCGCTCATATGCCCCTATTTATCTGGCATCTGAATTACACTTCCTTAACACTGATACGTGAGACACGTTACGACCTGCTACATGTTCGGGGTTAGGGCTAGCTCCTATGCTATCCTCCCAATACGTCTTAATATATCCAAGGGTCCAACAATTTGTGGACTTAGCTTTCATTTCTTTCCGAACCTCATCCTTCCTTTCCAAGGAAATACCTATAACAACACTAGGTCCCCTATTTCATACTCTTTTTCCTTTCGTGTCAAATCAACATACTTATCATGTCCATCTTGGGCTACTACCAGCCGTCCTCTGATTAGATCTATCATATCCTTGGTCCTTTGGACTACTGCGGGTCCGAGCATCTTGCGCTCTACAACTTCATCCTAACATAAGGGAGATCGACATTGTCTTCCCTCAAGGATCTCATAAGGCGATACCTCAATACTGACATATGATCTATTATCATAAGAAAACTCAACCCGTGTTAAGTGATCATTCCAATTTCTTTCAAGTCTGTTGCACAGACTCTCATTATAGCTTTTAGCATTAGAGCTTTTGCTTCTCACTACCCATCCTTTTTTCCCAATTCGTAGTCGCTACTATCTTCCGTTCCTAATATTATACTAGTTATACTTTTGCTCGTTAGCGTTCTATAACCTTTTAATAACCACGTCAACCTTAGTATCACGAATGTGTTTCCATTCCGAATACTACCACAACTTTATTACTCCTTTTTCAGCTGTTTCTATTTCCCAAAGTTTGATCAATCATATTGGAGTAAAGGAATTTGTTGAGAGATCACTATGATCATGAACACTTGTTATATTACATAGTTAGTACAGAAGGTGGCCAGCCTTTAGTACTTGACAATCAATTAAACAATAGCTGGTATCCTACTCGGCTTCTATCACACAGATAGATAGTCATTCGGCAATACCTCCCCTTCTGGAAGGGTTGTTCTTCTCAGCTTACTTGAAATAAAAAGAAGAGAAAAGAACGAACTGAAGAGAATTGTATATATGTAAAAAAAAATATTGCCATAAAATATCTGGCTTGGAATCTACCTCTGAACTATAGAGGTTTGTGATAGGAGAACAAAACATATATGTATTTATATCAACATCAAGTATTATAGCATCGTATTTCACATGCCTAAACATTTTTGCTATTCCGTCTATCATTCTATGGACCCATGCTCTTCCTCGAGCTTATACACAATCACCTTTGAAACTCCCTCGACATCGAAAATCGAATCTGGGATCTCATTCTAGACACCATCGTTACTAGAATTCTATGCTTGTACTGCAACCTTTCCTCGTATAATAATACGACTCTCTATTGATAAGAAGGAAATAAATATTCAATAGGTAGATACTCTACTTAATTAGTCTATCAATGATAACTTATACACTACCACGACCCGATTAGTGGTACTCAATCTCAACATCCATTCCAATACAACTCTCACGGTTGTAATCAGCTCATTATTCGCAGAATCATTGCTACATTACTATGGCCCACCACTGACCTACTGTCATCATTCACGTTCCATGAAATCTTAATAGCTAACCATACAGAGTCCATACATCTCGTATCAAATCCTTCTAAGGAGGTAACATAATCACTATTCATGATTCATGAAGAACACTCCTGATCCTGACATACATACATGACATGAAGCAGATAAAATTGCAGAAGAGTTTCAATCAAAGCAATGATAGTAGGTTAATACCATTCTTAATCATATGCCTTTAATAGAAGACTTAACTCAAAGGTTCATTTAGTCCTTTTTGAAACATGGTCCTGGATTATTCTCAAGATAGGACCTTCTAAGATAGATAGGCCGCTAATGGCGATTACACGAATTAAACCTTTACCAACTACTATTATGGTTGGGTATTGCACAGTCATCAGAAGGAATGTCAATCTTCCAAACCATAATACAACCTTCACAGCTTTAACCATCATCACTGTATTCTTTTGGCACAAGCGCCTATAATTATCCTCTTACCTTTAAAGTGTCGGCCACCTTTTTGGCCTTTCCTGATAGTAGAATTTTCTTACAGTCAATGTCATCTTAACCTCTTTCACAAATTTTCTACCTCATTTCCCATCACTGCTTGCGTGAAGATGCTTTCCTTAAAATCTGATGAGTAAAAAAAAAATTACCATTTTTCTATAAGTTATTGCCTCAGTCTTTAGAGGTTAATCACTGTCATGACTGACTCTCAATCATAATTAGAACATCTTTTATCTTAAGTCCTGATTGCCCTGAACAATTTCGACCATTACTGGTTCGATCCATACTTTCTTGTGGTTTAACACGTGCCCCACTTGGCATCATTATAATTATGTCATATTTCCTTTATCAACATTTTTATTCTTGAGAATTTCGAATATTTCCTTTCTCCTTGTAAAACCTCTAAGGTTATCCTTCAATCGTTCCTCCTGTATTCCCTAGATACAGGGCATATCAAAATACCATTTACTAATACTAGAACCATTATCTATATGTTTCTGGAAAAAAAATTCTCCACTGATACTTAAAGGTTATTATTACCTTAATCCTTTCCAATTCATACTGTCAAAACTCATACTATCCCTATTAAGGGTGAAATGCCAACCTTTAGGCATTCCCCTAGGATTCGTTTTAAGTTACCGATGTTCTATCCTTAATTCCACCTTTAAAAAGGTACATGCATCCTTCCATGGATAAATCAAGTCATATATCCCTGATAAGGGTGTCTTATTCAATCATTCACACCTCGATAGTACATGTCTAATTTCACAATAACATTTGCATTCAAAATGGGGTCAATCAATATGGCCTCCAAAAGATAACAACGGTTATCTGCTTGTCTTGCCTAATTTGGTAACGATAACAAGGACGTTCTGGAAGATATTGGTCATGTTCAACGTGAACTTCTTCTTAATAATTCCTCATTTACTTTTGTTGTTTATCTCAACAGTCACCTCAATGCTGGGATATCTTTAATACCTGGTGTTTCCCTTTCTGGGTAATAAGCCACCGGTCTTACACTTCACATTCTTGAAGGTCACTTCCTTCATTCAATTTTTCCTAATTTCTTACTCCCTTGTCTCCTCAGTCTATCCGCATTTTATTTTTCATCCTTCGAACTATCTCAAGGTTTCCTCGGATCCTCCCAACTTACAGGGAATAAAATATATGTATCTCTTATGCGTTCCACCATCAATTTAACTCATGGTGAATCACCCTCATCCTGACGATTACATACTTTTCTATTTCTATTGCTACGAGTCTTTAGGGTTTCCTCATACCCAACTCCCTTATCATACCTCAAACTCTATTGCCTTTATATTCCTTTCCACTTCAGTTTCTTTTTTATTTTCCTTTCTCTTATCATTATTTCATGAACTAACACAACATAAGTATTGATTCCAAACATCCCGTCATTCTGGATTCGTGTCCTTAGAACGAATCTTGATAACTTTTACAACTTAGATTCATAATTTATCATACTCATCCACTTTTGTTCTAGCTCCAAAGATTTTACACTATCTCCTTATCTTTGGGAATTACTTTCCCGAAAACAATTGACTGAACTTAAATCAGTTTATTCTAACCTCTGGCTCCGTGCCTTTCTTGGTCTTTCACCAGCGGGTGGTCTCTCTCTTAGGAGGGTAAGTGACAAAAACAATCTTTTGTGGTTCGTCAATCATTCAGAATCTCAAATGATTCCTCTATTTCCTTTAGCCAGGCTCTTGCCTCGACTAGGTCAACCTGTTCCTTGGAACTCTGAGAGCTTAGAGACTTAAAGGTCCTGAAAGAATTTCCTATCGCATTGTTTCCTCAAGGTGGTGGTTGGGGATAATAGTCTAAGTTCTGTCTAGACAGGTCCATGAATTGCCGTATAGGAGTACCGTCTCGGGTCTCCTTTCCTTACTCGACTTTCTGTTTCCTTAATATGAAATGTTTCATCCTACTCCCCATAATTGGGATCATCTTTTAATTTAAAATCCTCATTTTCCACTCCATTATGTCATGGGTTCCTTCTATCTTGATGGCGACCTCCCTGACTATCACGTTCAGGGTTTGCTCTAAATCTTATTCCTCAAACTATGGCTCTCATCTAAGTTCTCATCCTTACGCTCTTGAACTTTCGGAACCCAAATTCTATAGGAATACCTCATTATTCCCTTATCATCTTTCTCTGGCACCGTATGCTCTTTTCCAATAATTCAGTCTCTATTGCAATCTCAAACAGCTTTTCGGTACCGGCTCCGGTTACCTTCACTACTATTTCCAAAATCTCTTATAAACTCTCCCAAAGACATTATCATCTTGAGTCTCTCCTTTTTACTAAGGGCATCAGCCACCACATTGGCTTTCCCCGAATGATAAAGAATCTCCCAATCATTATTCTTGATTAGCTCTAACTGCCTCCTCTGGCATATGTTGAGCTCTTTCTACGTGAAAATGTACTAGAGCACTTATGGCTTAGGTAATTCTCGCACTTCTCTCCATACAAGTAGTGCCTCCAACCTTTAGGGTAAAACTATTACCACGAGCCTAAGCTCATGGGCGGGGATATCGAATTTCATATTACCTTAATTGTCTTGACATATACGCGATTACCTTACCGTGCTGCATAAGCACGCACCCTAAGCCCTTGTGCGAAGCGTCACTACACTTCACAAAATCTCCTTTTCCATCCGGCAATGCCAGCATAGGGGCCATCACCAACCTCTGCTTCAGTTCTTGAAAGCTGTTCTCGCATTTCTCTGTCCATTCGAACTTCTCAGTCTTACGAGTAAGCCACGTTAAAGGGGTTACTATCTTTACAAACTTGAACGAACCTCCGGTAGTGACCGGCCAATCCTACCTCTGGTAGTCGACCTAACCATGGTCATCAATTCATCAGTGGTCCTTTATCCAATCTTGTCAGGATCCTCCATGGGATCCTCCTCAACAACTATCCCTTCTAGGACAACATCCTCAACCGCTACATCCTCAATATCAACATCATCCGGTCCTGCATTAGGACACTCTATCGGATCCACAATCCGATCTCCAATTAGTAATAAAACATCATCGCGCTGTTGCTCCTCAACCTCAGGGTTCGGAGTCCCGCTACCATATACGATAACGAACTACGCTCCTATCACGATATTTATAAGGGTTCCCATAAGGGTTTTAACTGTCAGTACTACGTTAGGTAGCCCGACTATGAACTTGGCAAGAGTTCTTATTATCTTTGTGAACTTATTATCTTAACGTCACATCATCTCTGAGGTTTATAACGCTTAGCTCCGATACCATTTCTGTAACACCCCCAAATCCGGGGTCGGGGATCCGGGTTGTCACGAGTTCCATTTCCCTTAATAACACCCAATCTTAATAATTAATCAACTACTCTGTACTGTGACCCCACAATAAACACACACACCACACGTTATAGTCTCAGAGATGAACATCCAAAAATAATCACAAGTCATTTTATTCCACAATTATCTGCCAATACACCTTAAAAGGTTTTCTGAATAAATTTACATTTTCTTTGCCAGTATTACAATTCATAAGTATATATAAATCTGGTACATCAAAAGTTGAAGCCTAGTCTATTGGTAGTTCCCACCTTAGTTACAGCGACTTCAATGCCTATAGGAAGCTGCAGAACGTTTCCTATCCGCTCGCGAATTGGGAGCTTGGTCCTGTTCATCTTGTCTATCTGATGTTGTGTGATGAAAGAAGAAAGCAAGGGTGAGCAGCAAGCCCACCAAAATAATATGTATAATAATTTACAATATATGAGCCTTCTCATAGTACTCATGAAAGTCTTGGTCAAAAGAAATGAACCAAGTTTGATATCTTAATGCGATGAAGTCGCAAAATATTCAGTATATATACATATATACTTTTCAAAATCTTGGAAGTCCTCTTCCATGCATAATATACACAGAGTTCCAGTGTATAACTGTATAAAAATATCGTTGCAAGGTGATCTCATATATCTAACCTTGTCTCAACGTTTTTCTGAAAATCTTTGTCATGCATAAGATAATCATTTACTAGATATAAGTTTAAAAGATGAAGTTACAAGATACTCCAATATACTTATATCTTTTCCAAATACTACTTGAACTACCACCGTTCAAGTTATAATTAGTTTCAAAAGTTCATCACGTAGATGAGATTACAAGACCAGATTTGAATAGATTAAATCTTTAAAATATCATCAAAATAAAATGAAGTTACGAGATACTTCATTTGATGCAAACATCATTTTGAAAACTTGACCCTGCCAACACTCAACAATCGCCCAACCGTAGCCTTTCTATCGAAGTGCTCTGGGTAGTGTTGCAGAAATATCCAATTGGATGATGAACTCATTACGGGAGTTTGCCGCGCCAGGAAGACCACTTACGATGATCAGTCGTAGTAGTGCAACCCCACCATTTTCTACATGTAGAGGAGAACCTGTCGGATTTACTTGTCAACCGAACACTGAACTCCTAAGGAATGGACCGCCTTAGCGGAACTTCCAGGCCATTTGGGCCAATATAATAAGGATGGGCCGGCGCCACTCGACCACTTACGCCACTCCTAGTTCAGATGAAATCCATGACTCTGAAACGTAAAGCTCGTTCCCCCTTTCCCCAAGTAGAAACTTGTTGATACGGCTCCACCAAGAAGTCATATCTAGTTGGAAAGGAGAACTCACCGATATTTCCCAGGCGATGCCTGTTAATGGATTAACTTGTTCCAAGAATTTTACTTCCCGAGTGTTGGGTAAGTAATCGATTCATTTAACAAAACAGCAACCTTGTTGCGAATATAAAACACACCATAGAGCCGGATCCCTCAGGTTTTGAGCGAGTATTTAAATCCCCTTCGAAAGGAGGATCTTAAATATAAAAATGAGTTTTGGGATCCGCTCTAACTTTTAAAAGTCATTTTGAAGACTCGCAAAACATTTTTAAGAATGTTTGGAGTGATGCTGATTTAACAAGGTAAATTAGTCCCAATATATTAGAAAATATCTGAATATTATTATTTAAATAATATTTCCATAAAGAATAATCTTTATAAAAATAATTGAAGTAGAAGTTTTAAAACTTATACTTGAAATGAATATTAAATAACCAAAGATATACCTATACGAAAGTACTATCTTTATTTGAATAATCAAAAGTGAGTTTGATTATCGACACCTTATTCTTTAATAAAATAAAGAATATATCTCAGCAAATAATCGGAGTCATAGATCCTCAAATGAATATTCAAATAATATTCAATAAGTAAAATAAGCTGAGTCATAAGCCCTCGAATGAATATTCGAAATAATATTCAATAAATAAGTAAGCTGAGTCATAAGCCCTCGAATGAATATTCGAAATAATATTCAATAAATAAATAAGCTGAGTCATAAGCTCTCGAATGAATATTCGAAATAATATTCATTAAATAAAATAAAGGAGTCATACATCCTCAAATGAATATCCAAGTAATATTCAATAAATAATATGAAGGAGTCATAAGTCCTCGAATGAATATTCAAGATAATATTCATTAATAAAATCAAGTTATCGAATAAACCTTATTCGATTAATAGTTTTGAAAACTATAACCATATATATATATAAATATATATATATATAAAATCTACTCGGGATCCTCGACTCCCGGTTTTAGAAAATGTTTTCACCTTTGGGTCCCTATACTAAGGGTATATGCAAATTACCGCTATTCTCTAGCATAGGTATTATCAACTGAACCAACAGATATATATAGCAAGAATATGAAACAGACATGCATATATATACCATATCAGCATGCTTCAATATATCGCAAAATTTGTTAATTAACCAACATGCATCTATCACAAGATAATGCATATACATATATACATCACAACAACAGTATAACGGGTAGAAAACTTGCCTGAGCGACTGGGGGTTACGAATGGCTCGGGACGAGTCTGGTAACCTATAAGCAACAAGTAAGTTGGAATTAAACCAAAGTTACTTGTAAATCTATACTTTAACTAACTTAGACTCTAACGTTTGTTTTGCGCTCGCTGGCTCTCTTAAGTCACTCGAGTACCCTCGGCTCCGCCATTTTTAATAATTTAACCTTTACGACTTTTAAAGCGATTCCTTCGCGAGTGTCTTACCAACTGCCTAACACACTTACCATAAATGTTTCATACATTAATTAACCCTTTTTGGTCTTTAACCTATGTTTCAAAGTAAGGCAAGGGGATATGTTTCGTTCGAGAAACGCCGTTACATGAAACGGTCGTTTCTCCTAAACCGTGCATCGGAATCGAACGAACTACATATCAAAACGAAGCTCGTAATATGAGCTATCTAGACATGGCAATGGTCATAATCTAGCAGGGAGTTCTCGGGTCCAAATATTATGAACAAAAGCAGTCTAAAGTAAATCGGACATTACGACGGCTATGTTTACGTGATTACCAATGTTTAAACTACTCCAATTAACCCCCAACCAACTCATAACCATCAATACAACAAAACTTCACCGAAACCATACTACATCAGTCCATAATCTCCAAGGTTTTCAACTCAAACAACCACAATCAAGACCTATGAACTATAATCAAGCTTCAATTACCAAAACACTTCCAAATCAAACCAAACTACTAATAATCACAATCCATGCTTCTCATTTCACAAAACCAACCATTAAACTTACTAACAAATAAAGTAAAGGCTAGGGTTTGAAGTTTATACCTTCCTTGGGAGGTGTTAAGTTGCTAGGAAGCCTTAGGGAGTCTCCTACAAGCTTGATCTTTCCAAAGAAATCAAGAATACAAAGTTAGGCTTTGAAGTTTCTAAAAGTCCGATTTAAAGAACTGTAAAAATGAGGGTCTTACCATGATTATTTGGACGAGACTTGTGAACAAGAGTTGTAGGTCATCTCAATACCTTTCCAATGAGCTATAGAACACAATATTTGAGTGAGAAATGAAGGAGATACAGCAGTTTTAGTGTGCTGGTTCTGTTTTGGCCGAGAGCATGAAGAACAATGCCTTGGTTTCTTTTTGATTTTGATGAAAAATGATTTGCTTGGCTTGGTTGGTTTGATTTTTGTGTTTGTTTTAGTAAATTACCTAGTTGCCCTTGATTTTGTGTGGTTGAAAAGCCACCACATCTCCTTCCTTCCCATGTCATGCTTGTGTCATCCTCCCCTCCTTGTCCTCTTCTCATTGGTTGGGTGACATCATCCTCTCTAATCCCTTTGATTAACTTTCTAATTGTTTGCCTAATGACCGCTGATCTGTTATACGGTTTGCTTAACTTTCGTTTTCGTTTATCGTTTGAGGGATCATACCCGGGATCTTATTACTTAGGTTCCCTTAACCTTTCTCAATACATTATATTCCTTTTTATGATCCTCTATTATAATCCTTTAATTTAAATCCTTTTATCCTGTTATCTTATACTCAATTCTTTCCGTATCTATTGGATTTTCGGGAAAAATCAAAGTGTTCGGATTTGGATTCTGACGATCTTTACATACACTTATATCCCATATAAAGTACTAATAAAATCTCAGAATATCCATATCAGAACCCCTACATAGTGTGGCATGAAAATTTTTCTCATTCAGCAAAAACACTATTCATAAGGGTTTCAAAATTTCCCAAAAATTGGGGTTATTACAACTTGGGGATGCACAGGGATCACATACAGTGCAAACTGCAGCTAAAGACTCAGTCACTACACCTTCTCAAACTCAGTTTGATGTGGCTCCAATAAATGTGGAGTCACAACCAAAATCTCTAACAATAAACATCTCACACACACTAGATACACAAAACTCTCCTACCAATTCTCTGGATGTGGATATGATTCACACATTAATTCCTGATTTTCCTTCTTTAACTCTATTGGAGAAGCCAAAATTCAGTGCAAGTGAGCATCATCTTCTAGATGATCTGTTGGCTCACTTGCCAATTCTTTCAGGAACTATTGAGACTTCTGTGCCTAAATTATCATCAATCTGCACAGAGTCCATAATAGTTTCTACTCTAAACTCTATCATTTCCTCTATTCCGATGGATATTGTTCATCCATCGGCTAGTGATTATATCCCAACCGATGTGCCTAACAACAGTCATCCGTCGGCTATCCTAACTACTATCCCGATGGATGTTCCTCATCCATCGGTACTCACTACACAAGCTGAATATTCGACAATTGTTACAAGTTTAGATGAGCTAGTAGTTGTACAATCACTCCTAGGATTGATGGAAGGGAGTGAACAGAGTGAGAGGCTGAGTTGCTCTCAGGCAAAAGGAGAGGAAAAAAGAGAAATTATGCAGGCTATTTCTTACAGCCTGGCAAAAGTAAGTGAGGGGAGTTCCACCTTAGTAGGTGAAGGTGAGGGTGTGAGGGTGGTGAGCCAAGGGAGCCCTTGATGCAAGAATATAGAGAACATGAGAGAAATGCAGGTACTGAAGTTTGGGAAGAGCCTATTGTTAGTGAGTTAATGGATGTCAATGAAGCTGACAAGAAACAGCTATTTCAGCAAGATTATCAAGCTGTCTTAGATTATGTTTCTTTTGATGCTGAGGCATTTACTCATCTTGTTCCAGGTTATCAAATTCTAGCTGAATAGAGCAATGAGGCTGCTGAGAGAACTTTGAATCTGGTGCACACAACTGCTTTTATGTAAAGGGCCAAGGATGCATGCAATGCCTTGCCTACTACAACTGGTGTAGATTCTGATTCTCTCAGTGGTGAATTTGGAGACAGTGGTGGAGATGATGAAGAGGAGGAGCCCATGGATTTAGGGGGAGAAGCTGGTTTAAGCAGGAATGCAAAAACTCCATCATGAATGTTTAGCAAAGAATGCAGTGAATATCATTTCAAGTCAACCCTGGTATCTCTCATCAAATAGACCAATACAGCTCTTCAACCCTCCACAGATACCAACACCAAAAGTCTACTACAAGCTCATATCAACTCCCTTCAATTACATCAAATATTAAATCTCAAACAGACTCAGGAAGTAGATGCACCCAAAGACTCCATGGCTGATATCAAGAGGGATGTATCTGACAGACTGGAGTCTAAGCTTCCTAAAGCTACAATGAGAGATCTATATCAAAGACTCAGGAAGGAGTCTGAAACAAACTCCAAAATTGATGCTGTCAGCAGAAGGGTGATTAACCTAAAGAGTGAGCTCACTAAAATCAGACTCAATTAAGCTCATCAAACTATGCTTCTTCAACAGCTGGTGGCTGCACATACCAAACCTAAAACTTCTCAACTTGATGCTAACAAAAAGAGGGAGAAAGGCTCAATTACCTCAGTTAGTCAAGGTGCTGCAAGTAAGGGGGATGCAGTGCTGAAGATAAATGCCAGCAGGGTAATTGTTCCAGAAATTACCTTCACTAAGTCACCAGTGATGGACAGTATAGATTTGATCAATATCAAGGCAGCTGAACTGAATGAGAAGTGGGAGGAATTTGACAAGAAGATTGAGCATAAATTTGGTCAAATAGAGAAACCATACAAGATCTTTCATTGTTAGGTCACACAACACTGTAGAAGGGGGTTGAATACAGTGTAGAATACAATCAAATTGATTTCGAACACAAGTAACACTAAACAGATATATTCGATATAAAAAACTCTGTTACATTGGAACTGTTCTCTCTCAGTGATGAACAAGTATCACGAGAGCTGCTAGGTTACAATGTATAATCTTCTCGATAATGATAACACATATAGTGTAAACCTATGTCTGTGTTTATTTAGTACACATTTACAAGATAACTTCTAATTGATATGGAATATAATTCTGTCTCCTAAAATATATCAATCAGATATCTTATACAATTCTTTCAGTCCTCTAACCCTTTCCATGCATATCTTCTTTTTGTATTAGTCTCGATCTTCTTTCCTGTAAATCAGCTTCCTTCCTTAACTATTAGTCCTCCAGTACTTAAGTTCTGATTTCCATCTTCTGATATTATCTTCTGATAATCTAAGTCCTGATATCCTTAAGTTCTAACTTCTAGTAAGTACTGATTCCAGCAAGTACTGATATTTCCTGTTTGTTAAGATCTGAAAACTAAACATGAAACATATTAGACATGACATCATAAATATATCTAACAATCTCCCCCAACTTGTGCAAAATATACAAGTTAATAGATTTGATGATGTCAAAAACATTTAAGTTCAAATGCAATAAGAGTTTAATAAGACTATGAACAACAACTTACAGTCCTTTTAGCTTTACCAACTTCAATGGATCAATCTGAATCCATAATGATTCTTAACAAAATCTCTTACCAGCTTGTCTTCAACTTTCCTCAAAATTTCAACTAATTGTGCTTTGACCTGCATCAGTTCTTCATCTTTACAATCACCAATTTGAAAAATGGCAGTTCTGAGAGCTTGAATTGATGTTCTTTCAAGTCCATCACCAAGTCTGATAACTCTAGGATGTGAAGAGTTTTCATCATAGCATAAGCATTTTCCCTTCTGAATAACTTCCACCTTAGCAGAATTCTTCAGCATAGGAATTTCTCTTCCATCATCTTCAGTAATCATTGGTATATACTGAGAAGTCTTTGTACCGGAGATTCTAAATAGATCTCTTATAGCCTTCAAAATGTATTCTGACCATCTCCTTGTAACATCAAATTTTACTTCCAGAAGATAGTGAATATGTTGCAGTTCTCTGACAGACTTCTTTAGCACATCAGTATCAGCTAGTCTGTAAGTTAATCCATCATAGAGAAATAAAATCATTTTCTCCTTTAGATTTTCCTTATCATGAGCATCTATCATGATTTGAGCAGACAACACCTTGTCAAGGTGCTTTTGTTTGATTTGTTCATATGGTTTGTCTGTCAACATGAAAGGATCTCTTAGAGTAACTTCTACTCCTGTTTGTATCTTCTCTTCATCAGAACCTAATCCATCTTTATCTCTAGGTTGCTTGGATCTCAATCCAAATGTTGCAAGTTGATTCATCAAGAGATTGGATATCGGTTCAACTGGAGTAGCTTTCTTCCATTACAGCTTCTTCTTATCAGCAATTGTCATCTTTTCCAAATTAACTTGATCAGAATTTGTTGTTTCTTCTTTAGCTTATTGTTCTTCATTCTGAACAACTTGAGCAATGTCAGAGGTTGTTTTAGATTCTTCCATTACCTTCCTTTTCTTCAGAATTTGAACAGTTTCATTTTCTATCAAATCATCATCATGCATTGTAGTTTGATAGACTGGAATGGAAGATTTTTTCTTTTTCTCAATTTTTAAAGGTTCACCAACCTTTTCTTTCCCTTTTGACTTAGGATCAATCTCAGTTTGTGATCTAGTCTTGGACTTTGAAATTTCAGATTTTGACTTTTCCCTGATCACAATGCCTTTTTCCTTAGGCCTCTGAGGTTTCTTTGCATCAGAAGCTATAGACTTAAGATTTGTCTTCTCAGCAGAAAATCTAGCTTCTTCCTCCTTGAGAGTTTCCAAATCCATTCCTGGATTTTGTTTCAGAAATAATCTTCTTGCTATCTCCTTATCAAGTGTCTGGATTTTAGGATTTTTATAATAAACAGTAGTCTGCTTCCCCTTTAGCTTCAGAGTTTGTAAAAACTTCTGAGAGTGTTTAGATCCTGACTGAATTAGAATATCAAACTTGACATCAGACTTTGCTTATCAGAACTTGACTTCAGTCTTTTAGCATTCACAGCATCAGAACTTGACTTCTTCTATATAGAAGATTTTCCTTGAACTTTTCCTTGACCTATACTCTTATCAGAGTTTCCCTGGTCATCACTTTTATCATCCTTTTTCTTCAGTATTCCAGTAGGTGAGCATTTGGACTTAACTACCTTCTCCCCCTTTTTGGCATCATCAGGAAGTAAGAGAGAAAGAAGAAGTTCAACAGAAGATTGGATTTCTTCCAATTGAGCTTTCTGAGAAACTTGGTTAGCCAGGACCTCATCAATTTGGGCCTGTTGCTTCTCTTGAATCTTCTCAATGGCTTCAATTTTCTCAAGAGTAGGTCTGACATATCTGTTCTTGTCAAGCTTAAGCTGTAGATCTAGCTTATCAGCATGTTCCTTTAGTGTATCAACCTTCTCAAGAGTAGAAGAATGTAGACCTTAAAGATGTTTGGTAGATAGAGCAGTGATCTTGAGTTGTGTCTTTAAATCAGCATTTGTGAGCAACTCATCAGCTTTAGCAATATGCTCTGTCAGAATGTTAGAACTTGGAATGAAATCAGTATCATTCCACTTCTTGGTCCACTCCACACCTCTGTGAGTATCCTCCCAAGGAATAGGTGTTTCCTTTTCAACAAATTTCTTCACCAATTCTTCCTTTCCTAGTATAGGAACTGGAGTCTCAGCAGAATCACTATCTTCAGAACTTGAGGAAGACTCATTATGTTCTGACAACACAACAGTGTGTGAAGCAACTGGAGATTCAGGAACAACTTCATTTAAATTCTGAACTTCATAATTTATCTCCAGAGCTGGTGTGGTTGATGTAGATGGTATCTCAGCATTTAAATTTGGAAAATGAGTTTGAAACTGCTGAGCTTCTATAGATGGAGCTTCCGGATAAAGAATATTTGGTATATTCAAATTATGAATATCTATTTCAGAATTGTTAGTGTGTTCTTCAGCATCATATGTAGCTTTAAAAGGTGAGACAGGAGGGGTTATAACTGTATTAGTAGCAATTTCTTTGACTTGAGCTGGAAGGGCTTCAATAACAATTGGTTCTTGTGAGATCAGAGATTCCTGATCCCCTTACTCAGCTTCTTCAGTATCTTCTGATGGAGCCTTAGCCAAACACCTCCTAGCCTTCATTTTCTTCAATCTCCTTGCCAATGAAGGAGTTGCTTTAGTAGCTTCAGAACTTATAGATTTCTTTTTCAAAGTATCAGAACTTTGAGCTGCAGTTTCTTTCTGAGAAGTAACATTCTCAGCTTCAATGATCACAGGTTCAGATGCATGAACCCATGCTTCAATTGTTTCCTCATCACTATTAGATTCATCTCTGAGAATCATCTTCCTTCTCTTTTATGGAGGTTGAGGAACATATATTGTCCTCTTTGGCCTGGAAGATGAAGATATGATGGTATGTGCTGATGATTCAGGTTGAGATGATTGAGTTGATGGTTTTACAGATGTCCTGATGGTAGATTTTAGTTGTGGTTGAGAAGTTTGAGGTGTTTGGGTAGTGGTGGTAGGTGCTGATGGTTGAGGTTCGGATGGTTGAACATCAGGATATAATGCAGTATATATAACTGGATCATAAGTTATTAAGGCATGTTCGACAGATAAAGGAACTCGGAGAGGTCTTAACACAGCCTTCTTATTATCAGTAGATAATAAGTCATTAAAAGCTCTCTTTGCTAGTCTAAAAGATGGAATTAATTCACTAGCAGATTGGGGTTTATCATCACAACAAAAACTATAAATAAGCTGGCAGAATCTAGAAAAATAGACAGTATTCCTATCTTCTGTCATCCTATCCCCAATAAAACCTAAAACAACACTTGTATAATCAAAATCAGTTTGATTAATGAGAGCATACCCGATTTGTTGATTGAGTATAGGGATTGCATCAAAATTAGAACATTTGTTGGCGAAGGTCTTTGTAATATAGTCAAAGAAGAAACTTCATTCCCTCCTTATGTTGGATCTCTTCAATTGACCCAGCTTTGCCAATATCTTTTCATACCCCAGACTAGCCATCATATTTTGAAGAACTGGCTCCTCAACAGTTGAATAAACGCAGTTCTCAGGCAGCTGCAGTGCTTGTCGAACCGTGGCCAATGTCACGACATGTTTATCCTCCCCTATTGTAAAGATAATACTTGGGGACCCTTGAGCACCTCCATCATCATAGATTCCACTTCTCCAAAATTCCAGTAATTGGATTCCAGAGACTGCGTCAGGTTGGGTCAGAGCGTACCCAATATCAGAATTAGCAAGAAAGTCCTGAATAAAGTGAACTTCCGATGGAGCTTCAACCTTGCTAAGAATAGTAGTTGTTGGGAACAAACTTAGCTCCATTGAAAATCACGTCTTTTGGTGCCATCTCTGTAAGAAATTAAGTGAGAAAATTTGTTGCGCAAAAGGTGTTTGTGAGAATGCCTGTAAGAGAACGCTTCAGAGAATATTAGAGAGAGAGAGAATAAAAGAGATTTAGAATAAAAAAGTAAGTAAAAGATTAGAAAATATTTTAACCCCTATATATATACTCTCTCCACTCAACAGTTATAATTTTGAAGCATGGGATACACTTTACACCTGGCAACATGTGAACAGTCAAGAAACAGTTAAAACAGGAGTTAATGGGCACGTAAAATAAGCAATAATTACCGTGAACATGCAGTTTTTTAGGACAAACACGTTAACCACTAACCCATAATGATTATGACTATTTTTATCTTACCCAAATATATTCTGACTTAAATATGACTGTTTCAGATTTTACCACAAATAAATCAAGTAAAGAATAATGTCACGTAAGCATCAAGGATTCTATCAGGATTTAATATCAGAACTTAACTTATATCAGATTTTACCAGTCATCAAAATATGGCTTCTGATCTAGCAACTGGTGCAAATGTTTCATCATAATCAATACCCTCATGTTGAGAGTAGCCTTTAGCAACCAGCCTTGCTTTATTCCTTGTAATTATGCCATCACTATCAGTTTTGTTTCTGAACACCCATTTTGTGCCGACAACTGATCTGTTCTTTGGTCTTGGCACTAGGGTCCAGACTTTATTTCTTTCAAATTCATTTAATTCTTCCTGCATTGCTTGCACCCAATCAGCATCTTGAAGAGCTTCTTCCACTTTCTTTAGTTCAGTCTGAGATAGAAAAGAATGATAGAGACATTCATTTAATGTTGCAGTTCTAGTTCTTACACCTCCTTCAGGATCTCCAATAATTAAGTCAGGTGTATGTGATTTGGTCCACTTCCTTGCAGATTGGAGTTGACTTCTAGAACTGGATTCTCCCCCATGATCCATGCTATCTCCATCATCATTTTCTGATTCTCCCCCTGTAGTTATGCTCTCTGAGACTTCAGAATTTGACTTGGATCCTTCAGGATTTGAAGTATCAGAGCTTCCAGAATTATCAGAACTAGATGAATCAGAGTTTGAAGAGCTAGTATTAGGTTCTGATGCTTCTTTAGAGTCTTGAGATGTCGTAGGATCTTCAGCTTGCTCCCCCTGGACAGGTGCATTTTCCTTTGGAGTTGTTACCATATATTCAATGACATCATTACTTACAGTTTCAGAGTTTAAGTCATCAGAATTTACAGAATCAGAATTAAGGTCTTCATTTTCAAATCTTAGCTGATCGTGATCATTGAAATCTTCAAGTCCAGTAATTTTCTTGTCATCAAAAGATACACTGATAGATTCCATGACAACTCTTGTTCTTAAATTGTAGACTCTGAAGGCTTTTATGGAAAGTGAATATCCAACAAAAATTCCTTCATCAGCTTTTAGATCAAATTTTGACAGCTGTTCAGGATGAGTCTTAAGAACAAAACACTTGCAACCAAATACATGAAAGTATTTTAGATTTGGCTTCTTTTTCTTCACCATCTCATATGGTGTTTTTTCATGCTTGTTTATGAGTGTTGCATTCTGTGTAAAACAAGCAGTCTGCACAGCTTCAGCCCAAAAGTAGGTTGGCAGCTTTACTTCATCAAGCATAGTTCGTGCAGCTTCAATGAGAGTCCTGTTCTTTCTTTCTACAACTCTATTTTGCTGTGGAGTTCCAGGTGCAGAAAATTCCTGTTTGATTCCATGCTCTTTGCAGAAGTCTTCCATGATCGAATTTTTGAACTCAGTGCCATTATCACTTCTTATAATTTTAACAGAATCTGTGACTAACTTATCCAGCTGTCTGACATGATCAGTTAGAGTAAATGCAGTTTCATTCTTCTTGTGCAAGAAGTACACCCAAGTGTACCTTGTGAACTCATTCACTATAACCATAACATATTTCTTCTTTACAATAGACATGACATTGACTGGACCAAATAGATCAACATGCAGTAGGTAATAAGGCTCAAGAATTGATGACTCAGTTTTGCTCTTAAAAGAAGATTTTCTTTGTTTTGCCTTTTGACATGAATCACAAAGGCCGTCATGAGAAAATACTGATTTTAGCAATCCTCTCACAAGATCTTTCTTTACAAGCTCATTTATGTTGTTGAAGTTTAAATGAGAGAGTCTTTTGTGCCAATTCCAGCTTTCTTCAATTGATGCTCTACTCAACAGACAGATTGCAGAACCATCAGTACTTGTTGAAAGTATGGCTTCATAAATGTTACCATGCATGTAACCTTTCAGAACCACTTTGCCTGTAGAATTGCTTACAACTTCACAGTGTTCTTCAAAGAAATCCACATAATAACCTCTGTCACAGATTTGACTCACACTCAGCAGATTGTGTTTAAGTCCTGAGACAAGAGCTACTGTTTCAATGATGACATTCCCAAGATTAATATTGCCATATCCCAGAGTTTTTCCCATGTTGCCATCTCCATAAGAAACTTCTGGGCCAGCTTTCTCCACAAAGTCTGAGAGCAGGGCTTTATTTCTAGTCATATGTCCTGAACATCCACTATCCAGTACTAGGATGTTTCTCCTGTTGCCATGCAATCACAAAGACCACTAATGGTTAGTTTTAAGGACCCAGACTTGCTTGGATCCTTTGGCCTTTTTAAGTTTGTTAGCATTTGCAGCGGATTTAATATCAGAGTTTATGCTAACATGCTGTTTATCAGAACTTATATCAGACTTTGCATCAGATTTTACACTAAAAGGAATTAAAGCAACTTTATTCAAAGAAGGTTTTATTTGATGGTAATCATAGTATAAACTATGATATTCCTTACAAGTATAAATAGAATGCCATAGACTATCACATAGAAAATAAGGATTTTGTGGCTTAAACCTAACAGACTGACTCTTAACTCTTGACTTAGGAGGTAAAGAGTTTATATTATTATTCTTCCTGCAAAAAGAAGCAAGATGGTTAGAGTTTCCACAGTTATAACATTTCTTTCTAGGAGCATTAGGAACAGGCATATAATTATTGCTTTTATTCACACCTTCCTTTCCATTCCTATTTTTCCTAGCTGCCTTAACCTTGTTGACATTCCTTATTTCTTTCAGCTTATGCTTAAGCTGCTTCTTAGTCATGAAGCCTATGTTGACTTCAGCTGGTTTATCCTGTTCTAATTTGTCAGAAGTTGACTTCTCCTTAACTTCTGTCACCGACTCTTTCATCTTTTCAGAATCAGACTTTACAGTTTTAGCTAAAAACTTGACAGGATTTACCTTTGGCTTAACAGTTTGTTTAACAACAATTGGCTCAATTTGTTCAGTTCCTTTTTCACTTTTATCATCTCCATAACCTAAGCCCTCTTTCCAGTTTCCACTACTTAATAAATTCTGAGTTGTTCTGCCAGAGTTAGTCCAAGTCCTGATAATCTCTTTCTCTTTTTCTAACTCAGTTTTTAGAGATTTATTCAATTTCAGCAATTCATCTCTAACATAAAAAGCGTCATCTCTTTCTTTCTGAGTATGATGGAACATAACTAACTCTTTTTCTAAATAATTATTCCTTTTCTTAAAAGCAAGATTTTCAGAAGTTAATCTTTCACATGTTAAAGTTTGATCTCTTTAGCTAATAAACATGGTTTTAAGATATAATCTCAACTCAGTAATATCATCAATATGAAAGGCATAAGTTGTTTGAGGTACCTTTAATTCAGCAGTTTCAGGGCTGCCATCAGCATTTGCCAGCAAGGCATAGTTCACCTCATCTTCAGAATCTGAAGAGTCTGTCCAGCTTTTCTTCTTTGTGACAAGTGCTTTGCTTTTGTCACTTTTTCCTTTCTTGCAGTCAGGAGATATGTGGTCTCTTTCACCACAATTGTAGCATTTGATATTTGAGTAATCTCCTCTGTCAGACTTTCCTCCTCTGCTTTCAGATTTTCTGAAACCCTTCTTATCAGTACTTCCACCTTTCTTGAAGAACTTATTTCCCCTTCTGAATTTCCTGTAGGCTATCTTTGTGATACCTTTCACCATAAGAGCACACAATTTCATCATCTCTTCATCAGCATCTACTTCAGGTAAACTTTTAGTTTCTGAATCATCATCATCAGAACTTGATAATTCTGAATCAAACTTTATGATGAGAGCTTTTCATTTGCTTTTCTTTGAGACATCCACTTTGGGGAATTCCTCCTCAGCCTTAAGAGCAACTTTCCTTGACTTTCTCCCTTGTCTCTTGCTTCTTTGATCCATCTCAAGTTCATAAGTCTTGAGCATACCATAAATTTCATCAAGAGTAGTTTCATCAAGAGCATAGTTATCTCTTATAATAGCAGCCTTCAAATCCCAACTTTCAGGAAGAGCTAAAAGGAATTTTAGATTTGAATCTTCAAGATCATATTCCTTGTCCACCAGTGACAGATCATTCAAGAGTTTGACAAACCTGTCATATAAGTCAGTTAATGACTCATCACTTTTTGAGTCAAAGTGCTCATACTCTTGAGTGAGTATAGTCCTCCTATTTTTCTTGATTGCATCAGTTCCCTAGCATCTTATCTCCAAAGTATCCCATATCTCCTTTGCAGTCTTGCAGTGAATTACCCTGTTTGACATGACATTATCAATGGCACTATGCAGCAAATGCCTTACCTTTGCATCTTTGGCAATGGATGAGATATCTTCAGCTGTGTACTCACTTTTCTCCTTTGGTATGGTCTTTGCTGGCTGATCTGCAACTATAACAGAGAGCTTGGTTGGCTTATGCGGTCCTTCATTAATTCTGTCAAGGTATTCTTGATCTGTAGCTTCCAGAAACATAGCCATCTTCACTTTCCATATGGGGTACTCAGAAGGTCTTAGTATGGGAACCCTTATAGTCTCATATCAACTGTGGATTTGAGTCTTTTGAGTTTCTTCAGTTTTGGCGGCCTTGGTTGGATTTTCTGCTTCTTCAGACATGATTGTTTTGGATCTTTACTGTATGTGTGTTAACAGATAGGCTCTGATACCACTTGTTAGGTCACACAACACTGTAGAAGGGGGTTGAATACAGTGTAGAATATAATCAAATCAATTTCGAACACAAGTAATTGTAAACAGATATATTGGATATAAAAAACTCTGTTACAATGGAACTGTTCTCTCTCAGTGATGAACAAATATCACGACAACTGCTAGGTTACAATATATAATCTTCTCGATAATGATAACACATATAGTGTAAACCTATGTTTGTATTTATATAGTACACAGTTACAAGATAACTTCTAATTGATATGGAATATAATTCTGTCTCCTAAAATATATCAATCAGATATCTTATACAATTCTTTCAATCCTCTAACTCTTTCCAAGCATATCTTCTTTTTGTATTAGTCTCAATCTTCTTTCCTGTAAATCAGCTTCCTTCCTTAACTGTTAGTCCTCCAGTACTTAAATTCTGATATCCATCTTCTGATATTATCTTCTGATAATCTAAGTCCTGATATCCTTAAACTCTGACTTCCAGTAAGTACTGATTCCAGCAAGTACTGATATTTCTTGTTTGTTAAGATCTAAAAAGTAAACATGAAACATATTAGATATGACATCACAAATATATCTAACATTAATTACTTATCTCAAGTCAAGCAAATCTCAGTGAATGAAATGAGTCTAGGTAATATAGAAAAGGGCCAACCTTCACGTATAAAGTCTCCAAAAGCCAGCTTGGTTTTGAAGCCCAAAAGAAATTATCCAAAGTCATCTGACAACAACCCCTTGGATCTTATGTTTGAGACTCCAAGGCCAGATGAAAAGAAGTTGTTGTCAAGGTCCATAAGGATCCAACTGACTCTGTACTAAAGAGAAGAATTGATAAGATCTACAGGAATGGGAAAGAAATATGTGTGGTGGCTGGACACCCTCAGTTTGTAGAAGCTAAGAAGGAAGAAAATGAGAGAATTAAGCATGAAAAGAAGCAAGTTGTTTTAGATGCTAAGAAGCTCAAACAGAATAAAAAGCAAGCTGTTATAGTAGCCAAGCTCCAACCTGTGAAAACTGCAACTGAGATTTCTGAGAAGCAACCTATAATAGCTGAAGCTCGATATCAGAAAATGCACAAGGAACCTCAATAGACAAAGAAGCCAAGATACAAAATCAGGGTCAAAAGAATATTGGACTTCAATGATGATGAGATGGAAGATTACATTCCCAGCCAGTCTACATCCACAACTCAAACATCCAAGTCCTTAGTGGTGTAGGAGGATTTTAAGGTGGATCCTACAAGGAATTATCATGATGAGCCAATAGTTCCCAAAGATGAGCCAGTAGACTGGGATAGCTTGCCTCTTTCTGAGCTCAATATACCAATCTTTAACAAGTTAAAGAAGAAAAAGACAAGAGCGATCAAGAAGGTCAAGCCTATGAGTCTCAAAACCAAAACTCAAACAACTGTCAATAAGGGAGATCTTCTATATATCAGTGACATCAAGGAATTTTCAGATATAAACCTCTACATGGATGAGCTAGAAGAAGTAAGAGCAATTGATGCTCACAGAAATCTCCCTGAAAGACTGTTGTTCAATGGGAAAGAGATCATATGGCCCCTTCACAGTATTCTTCAAGAGAGCTGCTCTATTTTGATAAAGATATTCTCATCTCTCAAGAAAAGTTTTGGATTTAATGTGACTTCCAAGAAAATGGTTTTAAAGAAGATAGAAGAACTAAGGAGCAGCAGAAAAGCCTCAGATGCACTCCCAAGGACTCTATCAATTCCCTTCACAGGAAATCAAGTGCACTTGAGGCCTTACTGGCCGATGGAATTCATGGATGAAAAAGGTGTTAGGAGATTCTTCAGACTGGATGACCAATTGAGCATCTCAAGCAATGAGACTCTATTGGAAATGCAAGAAAAGTTGGATCTATCAAATGCTGAAGAACTTGAATTTCACAAACAACTCCAAAATCAAATAGAAGAAAATAACAGGATGTTTGGGAAGAAATCAAGACAATCAAGGAGATAGATCACATCTGCTCAGACTAGAGGAGCACCTTGAAAATGATTGTGAGAATTCTTTGTTCACTTTACTTTGTTCAATTTTCAAATAAACTATAGCACTTACTAGTTTTATCTACCATAATTCAATCTGTACATTTAGGGTGTTCTGTTATCATCAAGTTTCTCTTAATTTATGGCTACAATTCTAGTAGACATAAATTTTGGGAGATTGTTAGGAATATGTTGTGAACTTGATGATAAGTTGGACAAAATACCTTAGTAGATTTAACTTAGAATTTTTGTAGTTCTCGACGGATGTTCTACAATAGTCCCAACGGATGAACTTTATAGTCCCGACGGATGACCATTGAACATCCATCGAGAGTATAGCTTATGTAATAATAAGTCTTGTAGCACATGTCTGAAAACAACAATGTATTAGTTGAGTAAACACTGTAGGATTCTTTAAGTCATGTTGAATACTAGATTGATATGCAGAATAGGGTGGCTAATTGTAAATATAAGATGTCTTGTAATTCTGTATAAGTGAAATAGAGTCAAGTGGCAGAAAGGCTCCCAACGGATGATCTACAAAGGCTCCCGACAGATAATCAACAAGGAATCCGACGGATGACCAATATAGTCCCAACGGATGATCATATTCAAAAGAGCAGTTGACAGTGACAACACAGTCACATGCGTCGGGTATTTAAAAATGGAATGTGGCAGCCTAATTGCAGGATTTAGTAAACAACGAAGCATTATCATTTCCATGCAATCTTGAAGATATTCAAAGATGCTGGATGGTGTAATGAAGCAGCATAAAATTAGACTAGAAATAATGTTTTTATTTTACTTGTTTGTCATTTTATCATGTAACTTGGTAGTATATAAACTAAGTGTAGCAAGTAGAACAAAGAACTAAGAGAGTAAGCATTATATTCAGAGAGATAAAAAAATGTTGTATATGTTAAGCATCTCTTTGTAATTTTGCAAGTTCACTTATAAGCAGCTGTTTGCTATTCAAGCATCACAGAGTTCCCATCTTAATATATATATCTCTGATGAATAAGTTCAAATCCATCAGAAAGTTTTAAAGCCTTGTGTTTTATTTCTTTGTGTTTAATTTTCATATCTTTATCATTCCGCAACACAGAAAAATATGCATAGTTATATTATTAAGTAAGAACAGTTTTAAAATCAGAAAAGAAACCAGAATTACATTCAACTCCCCCCCTTCTGTAATTCTTGTTGCATTATTTGGGAATAACACATGCACCCTTAACTGTTGTGAATGAGAGTGGTGAGAACCAAATTCAACTAGAGTCTGCCTTGGTCAAAAATCCAAAGAAGGTAAAGAAAATTGAGCTGGCCACTCAATTAGCCACCTCTGTATCCTTCCAAAAGGATACATTTGTAAAAGAGGGAATTAAACAGACTCTAGAGGCATCCTCTCAACAGGGTGTCTCCATTGAACATAGAACTCTCCCTAGTGCACTTTATAAAGAGTCTGCACCACAACTTGAGCACACTCAAGTTTATGAAAGAAGAAATAAGGATGGCACACACATTGAGAGCACATTATTTGAAGCTCCCTCATCCATTCAGGGGGAGCTGCCAACACTCAATGCTCAAATCTTTAATCTTATATCTCAAATTTCTTCTACTTACAATGAAACACTTGAATCTACTTCTCAAGTGTGCCAACATCAAGTGACACAGTTCAAGAAACTGTGATGACTACCCAGGAACCACCTTTAGTCGATGAGAGGCTAATGCTGGGGGAGACCTTGATGACACCAACAAAAATACAGAGGTTTCATCAGTATTTACTGAAGACCCTGTCATGGTACCAAATGCACCTTCATGTGCAAATCAATCTTCACATATTGAAAGGTTTGAGGGTAGTACTTCTAAGGGGGAGCTATCTAAATCCTCTCCAATGCAATTGGAGGTTCCTCAATGTGATGCCCTCAATCTCGGGGTTAGGAAATGAGGACCCACACACCTTTAATCTAATAATTAAATAAGCATAAACCCCGATTAACTACTAACAGGATCAAACAGGTTAAAGTATGAGACAAGATTACAACTACCAATCATAAAATATAATTCACAACCCCAAAATAATATTAAATAAACATAATCGATTCCAGCTGGGAATCGACAGATAACCCATTGTACCTTTACAATTTTCCTTCTAAGCGCTTGCTCACTCAGAAATACCACTACCTGCTCTGGCAACCGGAAGCCCTCAACACGATAGGGACCACCAGGTACGCTCTTACGAGCAGTGCGCCTAAGCCTGGCCATCTTCTTGCTTAACTGCCATGGTTAGATTAAAAAAAAACATATGAGTATAAAACTCAGCAAGTAACTATAAAGCAGTTCTATGATAACAAATCCACAATATACTTTACCAAACTCAAGGCATTCTACTTTGTTTGTTCAAGGTGGCAGATTTCCAGCTTTTGGGGTTAAGGAAAAGTTATGAAGAAAATGTGGGGCTTTCAAGGAACAAGGCTCAACGCAGGATGAAAGTCGACATTCATCACAAATCATTAAAGGATCGGAACAGATCTTTCAAAAAGAGGAAAGCAACGGTATTTCACTATATGGAATCAATTACATGATCAACAGATTGGAATCAGGGTTCTCGAGCTTTGAGCTTCACATTAACACAATCAACTTTTTTCAAACCAATATAAACCATTTTCATTTTCAAGAATCAATTATTGAATAGAAAGTTCCAGTTTCCTTTTAAATAATCAATTAGAACCCTTGATTGGATCACTTTATCATTCCATTTCATCATAATATGGGTGATCAGCCCGTACCGACCTCCATCCGGTCTTTAAGGTACCATTCCGCATAATTTCAGCCTTAAGTTGGACTAGCCCCGCTAGCCTCTTACCATGACTGGACTAGTCCCACTAGCCTCTTACGTCCCAATCCAATGGAAAACCTTGAGTTGGAAAAAGATAGGTTTTCTAAAAATTCATTTTATCATTACCAAGAATATGAAATCATTCAGACTCTTTCGAGTCGAAACTCATCCTTAAGTCAAATTTCAAGAAATCAAAGTTAAGGGAGTGATTCAAAGACAAGCAGGGAACAACTCTTAAGGATTTTGAATCAAGGATAACAAGGTACTTAAATTAGAAGGATCAACATCTGTTTCAGGGATCAATAGGGTGATGAAGAAATAAGGTATCATTAAAAAGGGTTTGCAAAGGAAATTATAGGGTTCAATGCAATTCATGGTTTAATAAATGACTTGAACAGAAAGGACAAGTTACCAAAGGGTTGAATCAACAAGCTTATAAATAACAGTTTATCAAGATCAAACGGGATATCTCAAATCATTAACAGTTCCATACTCTACATGGTATGAACAGTAACCTCCCTATAACTATTCTCACAAGTAATGAGAGTTACTTGCCTGAATTTGCTTTCCTGAAGGTTGAACTACTGCCACCTAGTATATCATTTCCTTTCCTAGCCTGAATGCCCTTACGCTCCGAATCTACAATAAAAACCAAAATCTTAATAAGTTCTCAACTCTCGTTCCCGGAACAATCACTCAATACGATAGCTCGATTATACCCTTAACTCGAATATACGAGTATAGCTTATACACATAAGCAAATAGCACATCACACGTCATATACTTTACTCTTAACCTTTATACCTTTATATACTCGACAATCGACTTATAAACATCCTTATTTCAACTCGAAGTCAAACCATACTTTATATTAGTACACATAGCTCTTTATACTTGAAATTCTTATACGAATTAAACAAACGACAAAACTTACAATATCGACCCTAAAGTCATCTTTTAAACCAACAAGACAACCATAGTTAACACAAATCAATCATTCCCTTTCTTTTATACTTTAATTCGAACCAAATATAGCAAATTAACAAAATCTTACATACAATCCTTAATTAATCTCTATGATCAATTCAAGCACTTAAATTAGAATTTGACCCTTTTAAGTACTATAAACCATTCGGCCTTAACCACAATCACAGTCAAACCAAGACATGCATCATCAATTCCTCTTTTAAATCAACATGCAATCTCATTACTTCCTAGTTAAACGTAGATTATACCAAGATCAAGTCACAAAAATCAATTTTCCTTTTTATTAGTACAAGGTTGAACCAAAACCTTCCTCATGCAAACCTAAATTTTAATTTCTCAAGCATCCAATCAAATATACAAGTCCAAATATCATAAAAATCGTTGTTATCAATTAACATACTCAAATCTCAAAAGAAACATAACCCTCAGTGATACATTCATTCAAACATTAAGTAATTTATCTTCCAAACTCTCTAATTAACCACTAATTTCCAAGGATGAACATCAACAAGTCATGTCCATTACTAAAATCATTTTTGATCTTCTAAAAATCAAGTTTCCATTTGGGTTTTCAAGAAGCAACACATGCAAATGTTTTTCTTAATCCTTAAATCATTAATTATTCTAATATCAACCCATAATCACTTTAGTTAACAAAAATCAAATCAATAACTTCCAAAACCAAAACCTTTCAGGTTTTTTTCAAGATTAACACATGCAATAATCAAAAGAACAAGTTTGGTGTAGTAGAGTTCAGTGTTTACATCATCACTCACCACCGGTTCACCGGAGTTCATCACCGGTGGAGGTGGCCTCGCGGTGGTGCACTCATTCGAGGGTATCCTACCATAAAACCTCCGATTATTTCTAAAAATCACAAAAACAAACACATACAAGACATGATCACCACAAGTTCACTTCATCTTGTTTTTATAAAACAAAAACTCGGCATAGCCGAACCTACACACACACACACAATCCGCATGCAAGTATCAAACTATGCATGCAATTGGATTAAAGCTCATATATATAACAAGAATGAAATTCTATGGAAGAATCCATAAAAATCAAGTGAAGAAGAGAGATATACCAAGTGGAATAGAGAGAGAGAAGAGAGAGAGCTTCGAGAGTGAGAGAGATGAGAGAAAAAGAGAGAACGAGAGAGTGGTCGGGTGGAAAGGGAGAGAAGGAGGAGGAAAGGAGTTTATATATGCTTAGAGGGCAGGGGTATTTTAGTAATTAACTAATCCCCTCTTTTGTTTGATTAATCCTTTCTTTTTACTCAAATAAGTTAAAAATCAAATATAAAATATATCTCTCTCGGAAAGTCGAAAATTATTGCAAATGAAAATTTTAATACGTAGATCTTGAAATTAGCTTTCCAACCATTACTCATAATAGACTTTCGAGCGAACGGTTGATTTTATATGATTTTCGCAAGTTCGTGCTAATAATAGCATTTTAGCGCATAAAAATCAATTTAAAATGCAATGACCACCAAATATATCCATTCATCATTTTTAAAAAGTCTCTAGGACTATTATGAAGATAACAAAATGATTCCCATATTTTTATCTTACTCAGATAATTTTATAAAAATGCACGAAGGTTAAATAAACCTTATTTAAATAAAATAATTCCCTTAAATCCATAAAAATGTCACAAATCACGTAGTCATGCACACAGGCAAGTAGACACACATATAAGAACACATAACTACTCATGTCTAATCATAAAATTTGTCTTTCTTTAATCTTTATCCTAATCTATGCGTACCGGGTCACGCTCAGCCTGACGGCCCGACGCTCAGCGTTCCAATGACGCTTCTCATTATCATTATCGACAGACACGTCACTAGGACGAAATACTTTACTTAAACATTCATTTCATACAATCACTCATATTTCACATTTTATACTCTTTAAATCCTTATTAGGACGGGTTCCGTTCTACCTGACGACCCGACAACACAGCTTAACCGCTAAGCTGACTCTTTAAATTGGAACGTTTTTATTAATGCTCCTATATTCTAATATACAGCAAAGACAATTAATCAACACTTCATCAAAAAATTATAATCACATCACATAAAGCATACTTAATTATGTCGCAAAATTCTCAGTCATCACACTCGTGTAGGGACAACTCCCCTCAAAATCCTGGCTGAAATTGCATTACCAATAGTGTGACGCCCTCCAAACCCGGGTCAGAAGTTTGGGGTCCACAACACACATACAATATATAAACCTGTATATAAGATATTATTTGCAATGACCCTTCTTTACATAACCATAGATCGCAACAGGTTAAAGTATGAAAACAAGCCACAACCTTAACTTTTATTACATCGTACCAAATCTCGACTAAGTTAACTTACAACTGATAATAAAATTATTCTTGCAATCTTACTATCTCACTACCGCAATAAGCTCCTGCTAGCTCGATCCACCTCAATCTGGAATCCTAGCTCGTACATTGAACTGGGAAACCTCGCTATCAACTGTATCCTTCTTAACTGTAGAATACATAAAAAGATTCGCAAGAGTGAGCTAACTAGCTCAGCAAGTCACAATGACAATAATTGAGATTAATCAATGATCAAACGAGATGATTCTGAGGAATCAAGTTTATTGCTAAACAATCATTAGAATTGGACATTTATTTTAAGTTTTTAAAACCAAGGTTAGGCTGCTGATCAGTCACGCACTAACCCCGAGCAAAGCACACAGCACTGCTCTAACTACTGGATCCAAGGCACACATTGGCCTAAATTGACCATAGATATGGTCTGACCATGAATCTGGTCCACATATATAAAAAAACTATGCAATTCTAAAGCAGTTCAATATGATAAACAATATAATTCGATAAACAAGATCATAATCAATGATGGTTAAACACTTGAATAAAAACATAAAGAAACTCACGGATATCTCAAGGGTATATCAAGGTATGTATAAGAAATGGTTTTCAGTCTTTAAAATGATCAGGTATTGGACGAATACTGATTTTTCAAGGTATAGTTCTTTGATGTTATAAAAAATGGTTGGATTATAAAAGTTTCTGTATTTTCGAACAATTTTTGCTCCAGTGTTTGGTGTATGGTAGTTATATATTTGGGGAGTGGTATCATATTTGTGTGATTTGGTATCTGAGGATCAACAAAGGATGGTTTACAAAGAACACGGCTTACGGCTCAAGATCAAGAAAATCAGGGTTTAAGGGTAAATAGTTAAAAGCACTTGCAATATAAACAAGAGTTATTTTGAATAAGAACGACCTGTTATGAAACAGTTCAAAAATAATTACGATATATCTTGAAGAAAAGTTCGGAAATACTTGCCTCACAGGGCTTTACAACTGTTACTGACCAACTCTGAGCCGACTCTGCCTGAGGCTTTAACGTCCAACCACTAGACCACATTAGATTCGAATTCGACACTCAGGTTTTCTGTTGAAACTCTATTGAGCTCGTCGACTGACCACTACGTTGTCTTTAGTCCATCGTCCACTTCGAGGTTCCCGACTATAACCTAGAGGGTCGAAATACCCTACGTTAGGCGTCTAGGTATGCTTGACATATCCTCGATACCAATTTACCCAACGATATTCAAACCCAACTCGTAATTATATATATTATAATAACACATGCAACAAGTAGGGTTCACAATCTCGAAAATCGGTTCGGTGTTCGTTTTTGAAAAATACATATACTCTTTATTTTACGAAATCAGGGTTATCGATTTGGCAAAATATTTCATCACATTGTACAACCAAGTTTCGTATAAAACACACACACATATATATATATATATAGTCTCTCGACGTCCCGATATTCATTAAATACGTTTCCGTACTCTGAATAACATATTTTACAGGAAAATCGCAATTTCTCGTTCTCGGAGACGTATTCCTCATTGGAGTAGATTCCCTTGACTCTTAGTGTATCCCTGACTGGGGCTAGTGATTTGCAATTCTCGTCATATTTCCTTGTTTGCTTTCCATGCAGATGGAACTTTTCCCCGCTTGGTCCATAATACGTTAATTTCTGTTGAAAAACTCTTGCAAAGAACGACAGTACAACGAAATAACTAGAAGGATTCACAATTCAACAAAAATTAGAGTTGAAAAGAAAGAAGAAACAAGGATTTGAATATGAATGAGACAACCACATTGGTATTTAAGATGGCCAGTCTTTCATACCATTTGGCATACAGCACATGATTAGGTGGCGTCCCACCCGACTCTTCGTCTTTCTGACAAAGTGTCTCACCATAACACTGTTTGTCCCAATCAGAAAGCAAAACTTGAGGAAAACAATTAAATTTGAAATGAATGCAATATCCTCCTTTTCGATATCATCATAAGGAGTTTATTAAGAAAAAAAAGTTCATATATTTTTAGGAATTAAAAAGGAATATACGCTGTAATATTGAAGACAAGAACAACACCATTGGTCACCATCCACATTTCACTTGTATTCATCTTTCGAGCTTGTTCGATCATATTCCCATTGTTCCATATAATAATTTTAGAAAGTAAGCTGAAATGTCTTCGCAAATTAAGCATTATGGTAGATTCTTACTTGTTAAGTCTTGCATCCCTGACATCGTACCTACACGTATAATACTTTAACAATTCAATCAGAATGACGTTCTTATCTGATAACTTCGGGCTTCCTCTTTTAATTTAGAATAACCACGAACCATTCGACATAACGATCCTTTTGTTAATAATATTCTTCTTTTAGAGAGGTCTGGAAATCTTTCCAATCTTCTTCGATCACGCTCCGGCTTCTGTTAAATCAATAAATTCTTCGAACTCTGATAGTCCTAGTAATTGAATGTATAGTTACTCCGTACACTGATTCTGTTGTAAATTTTATCAAACAATATGTGCATCTTATTGTTAGGAATAATCAACTCCTTCATAATCGCGGGTTACTTTATCCTCTGAATTAACAATACTAAGTCTGAAACAAATACCCTTCCAGGTAATCCGGGTTTTCTAACAAACAAGAAACTCAAGTAGTAACCTAACAACCAGTGTTTAAAACTTATTTTATTCAGAAAGACTTTTAAAAAAAATTTGTAAGGAAAACTCTTTTTCGAAAACTTGTTTGAGAATTTTGAAAATCACAAACCTAGTTGTCCTTACTATATGAATTGGTTGTTATCCTTCCTTCATATAACAAGGTACCGAATTAAATAAACGATCACATAAAGGTCCGTTCACATCAATCTACCTTTTCTCCTTCATCGTGTCCATTTACCTTCCTTAATCGACGAAACTTCAATTGTCGTTGCATGCTATCTTATTCGTAGCTTCACATCAAGCTTCCATACTGTTAATACTCCGATATCCACTATACAATCGTTAAGTGGAACAGACTATCCAATAGTCAACAAGTCGGCTAATGTCACATTATCTTGTTAAAATATATATCACATCATCATAAAACCATTATCTAATTCCAAGAAATCTCCAGATCCATAATCTTCTCTAACTCTCTATTTTCAACACTTATCTACTATATTCCACAAGCTAGTCATGGGTGGCCTAATCACTAATAGCTTCTTGTAACCAGGTAACAGCTATCCTCCAGAACACTTGAATCTTCTTTCTAAACTTCTTCTCACCTTTATTTATATCTCAATACTCACCATTTACTGCGACTCCCGCATCCATCCTCATAGGTACAATTGCTTCATAGGATAAGTTTTAAACTGAAAGTATAGAACAGGGTGTAGGATAAACTGAAGAGATACACCCACAGCCAAATCTCTAGTAAAACAAGAATACACAGATGAAGGTTCTTAAATAGGTCGTCTCATATCAAGAGGTGGTAAAATAGCGTAGAATAGCTTGAAGAGGGGCAACTGTCATAACAGAAGGTAGTACCATTAATACTGATGGAGGAACAAGGTGCAAATCAAATCTAAGAAAGGATGACGATCCTCGAACGGAAAGCTTCAAATGATCGGATGATACAGGGAAATCAGGATCTGCCATTACCGTTGTCCGGAGACATACTATGAAATCACACTCAACCTCACAATGTCTTATCTTCCTATTTCCTATTCCTAATCCTAACCCTCTACCCAATCCCGACTATCTAGGCTTGTTTCAGTGACTTATAACCTGTAGCTCTGATACCAACCTGTGACGCCCTCCAAACCCGGGTCAAAAGTTTGGGGTCCACAACACAAACACAATATATAAACCTGTATATAAGATATTATTTGCAATGACCCTTCTTTACATAACCACGGATCGCAATAGGTTAAAGTATGAAAACAAGCCACAACCATAACTTTTATTACATCGTACCAAATCTCGACTAATTTAACTTACAACTGATAATAAAATTATTCTTGCAATCTTACTATCTCACTACCGCAATAAGCTCCTGCTAGCTCGATCCACCTCAATCTGGAATCCTAGCTCGTACATTGAACTGGGAAACCTCGCTATCAACCGTATCCTTCTTAACTGTAGAATACATAAAAAGATTCGCAAGAGTGAGCTAACTAGCTCAGCAAGTCACAATGACAATAATTAAGATTAATCAATGATCAAACGAGATGATTCCGAGGAATCAAGTTTATTGCTAAACAATCATTAGAATTGGACATTCATTTTAAGTTTTTAAAACCAAGGTTAGGCTGCTGATCAGTCACGTACTAACCCCGAGCAAAGCACACAGCACTGCTCTAACTACTGGATCCAAGGCACACATTGGCCTAAACTGACCATAGATATGGTCTGACCACGAATCTGGTCCACATATATAAAAAAACTATCCAATTTTTAAAGCAGTTCAATATGATAAACAATAAATTCGATAAACAAGATCATAATCAATGATGGTTAAACACTTGAATAAAAACATAAAGAAACTCATGGATATCTCAAGGGTATATCAAGGTATGTATAAGAAACAGTTTTCAGTCTGTAAAATGATCAGGTATTGGATGAATACTGATTTTTCAAGGTATAATTCTTTGATGTTATAAAGAATGGTTGGATTATAAAAGTTTCTGTATTTTCGAACAATTTTTGCTCCAGTGTTTGGTGTTTGGTAGTTATACATTTGGGGAGTGGTATCATATTTGTGTGATTTGGTATCTGAGGATCAACAAAGGATGGTTTACAAAGAACACGGCTTACGGCTCAAGATCAAGAAAATCAGGGTTCAAGGGTAAATAGTTTAAAGCACTTGCAATATAAACAAGAGTTATTTTGAATAAGAGCGACATGTTATGAAATAGTTCAAAAATAATTGCGATATATCTTGAAGAAAAGTTTGGAAGTACTTGCCTCACAGGGCTTTACAACTGTTACTGACCAACTCTGAGCAGACTCTGCCGCTCACGCTCTAACGTCCAACCACTAGACCACATTAGATTCGACTTCGACACTCAGGTTTTCTGTTGAAACTCTATTGAGCTCGTCGACTGACCACTACATTGTCTTTAGTCCATCATCCACTTCCAGGTTCCCGACTATAACCTACAGGGTCAAAATACCCTACGTTAGACATCTAGGTATGCTTGACATATCCTCGATACCAATTTACCCAACGATATTCAAACCCGACTCGTAATTATATATATTATAATAACACACGCAACAAGTAGGGTTCACAATCTCGAAAATCTGGTTCGGTGTTCGTTTTCGGAAAATACATATACTCTTTATTTTACGAAATCAGGGTTATCGATTTGGCAAAATATTTCATCACATTGTACAACCAAGTTTCGTATAAAACACACACACACACATATATATATATAGTCTCTCGACGTCCCGATATTCATTAGATACGTTTCCGTATTTACGTAATTCAGTTTCCGAAAATTGGGCAGCATCTCCTTTGTTTATCAGACTACCCGTCGAAACATTAATCGACATCAATTCAACCACAACAATCCAATTTAAAACACGACAACCAATCACAACTCGCAAATTCCAATCACCGATACAATTTAGTAATCACAACCAACTTAACCATCACGATTCAATATTTACTAATTAACTATTTCGGTCCAGAATAAAACACAACACAAATTATATTTATTAAAAATATTAGTACTCAGAATAAACATCATAGTCCACCGTCGGCTCACCGAGGCTCATCGCCGACGACGACGAAATTTTGCAGGTTCCCGATTAAATCCCGGGTTTCCAACGCAATAATTCCACCGATTATTATTATTATTTCCCGCTCATAATTATTTATTATTTCACGAATGTTACTCAATCAATTCCTGCAGAACAAAATAATAAAATTTTAATTGATCAGGACACACAGTAGCACAACCAAGCACAGAATCATCACAAACAGACAGGCAACAGCACGCGCACACGCGCCCCAACCGGAAAACAATTAAAGAACACAACGGAACCACAGGCGGCAACTCAAACTGAGATATACACACGCTTACTCTTGTATCTGCACATACTAACACTCCGATTGAACCAAGGCCAGGGCGGCCGGAATAGAACAGGGCACCGGAAAAGAAAGGCGGCACCGGAACTTACCCAAAACCGAGAGTAAAATCGGCATGAATCAGGGAAGAAACGGGGAATACAAGAAATAGAGGGAAGAAGTATATGTATGTATACCGAGCAGAGAAGAAAATTGCAGAGACACAACAAGTAAAGCAAAGAGACTAAAGATGAAGTCGTGCGACCCTAAAAAGAAAAGGGGTGAAGTGTTTCTTTTAATTAGATGAAACGTGTAATAACCAGAAATAATGCACTCTCCTGTACTGCCACGTGTCCTTATTTTTCTTTTGGAAGCTTAATTTTTATCCCGTTCTGGAATTTAACGAGTAATCGCGCACTGAAAAATAATCTGAAATTTACCAAACAAATTCTTTAAAATATTGTAGATATCCCGAATTTTATAAAAACATAATTTTGGTAATTTTAGGAAAATTTTTAAAATGCAATTTATACCCGCTTTTATCATTTAAACGAATCGACGCGCGGGTGAAACGAACTCCGAAAATTCTCAAAATAATTTTAAAATTCTCAGAATATTATAAACTTAGAAAAATATGAATTTTGTGATTTTTGAGAAACTCTGGAATTAAATACGGATTTTACGAGTAAAAAAATCAGAAAATCATTTAAAGATAAATAATCAATAAAATATTGATTTCTCAATTTTATAAAATCCTAAAAATAATTATTGTAACTATAAAATTATAAAAACAATTTTAAAGAAATTCCAAATATTTATGCAAATAAATTTGCACTAAATCCATTTTTGAAATTAGGAATAATTCAATATGACTCCATAATTAATCCTGTGGACAACCCCGTACTCCATAAATTACACCTAGATAATAATCAAACAACACATAGCGGTCAAAACCAATACACATATTTTATTTATTTAATAATTTCCATAATCACATATTTAAATAATTCAAACATACACGAGTCGTTATAAATAGAATCTAGGAGTCCAATTGCCAATGATCCAACTATTGGGGAGGCAAGTATAACACATTCAAGTTTCAGTTCTTTGCAAGAAGAACAAGGGTTTGAGGCCATGGTATATGACAGTAACCTAGTCAAATCCCCTCCAATTTAAATGGAGGTTCCCATAATTGGTGAACAACACTCTATCAAAACCATAGTTCAAACTGTGAGTTCAACTGTGACTCCAGTCACAGGATTACCTACCACCACCATACCCTCCACCTCAAACCAAACAGACATCCCACCCACCCCCAACTCTACATCAAAACCTTCTCACTACTATCTCAATGGCTGCAAGATGCTCAAGCCCAACCAATAAATGTAGATGATCTTTTGGTTGAGCAGCTTGCAAGCCTAGCCAATATTTCCCAACAGCTCCTTACTAAAAATATGTCCAACCAAGACTATCAAGCTATACTACTTTCATACAAGGAGGATGTTGAGGAGAAGAAAGAAAAGATTGCAGATGAAGCAGATGGTAATGTGGATGCATGGCTCTCAAAAGACTTCACAACAACCATGGAGGAGGCCTTAGCAAAATTCAGGGAGGAGTATGTCACAATTCTAAGTAGTAATGCTAAGATTTTCACTCCTCATGAGGTGTATGATGTTGTGACAAAGGTATATAAAGCTAAGTTAAAGGTCTTTCACCATGTTGGAAGAGCCATAAAAAACACCCTGGTCAAGCATCAAAATGAAGTAAAGAAGCAGGTAAATGACATAATTAATGAGCTTATCCTTTCAGGAAATGAAGTCCAAGTTCAACAAATTCACAGACAGACTACAAGCTCTCTCTCTCTCTCTATCTCTCTCTCTCTCTCTCACACACACACTCCTGTGAAAAAATGTGGCCAAGCAAAAGGAATCTTTCAAAGCTCTACATGAAGTGATCCAGAATTAAATTACTCAACACGGTGACACCAAGGTCAAGGTGGATCAACCTTACAAGGCTAGTTTTGAACCTTCAGCTTTGGTCATAGAAGAAGTGAAGAATGATGTACAAAATTCTTTTGCTCCTTTGGAAGCATCAAGCTCAGCTCAACCCTTATCTACATCAATACCCCTACCAATCCAAAATCTGCAAGCTCAAATATCATCCTTACAATCTTTAAATGCTTCTCCGACAGCTCAAGTTTCCCAACTAACAGCATTGGTGCAGAGTCAACAGAAGGACATAAAGACCCTAGTAGACTCTCACAAACACCTTCAAATGCAAAATTCTATCTCTTTGGGTGCTATTATGGGTGCTTTGAACATACCTCTTCCTGCCCTACCAGAAGCTGTTAGGACAGAAATTCCCACTCCTCTACTCATATCTGTTACCAAGACTAATGGGGAGATAGAAGGTAGAATTCATCAATCAAAACAAGCTGAAAAATCAATATCACACTTTGGCCAAAGCTATACACAAGTTAAAATTTCTCAAGATGTTAGTAAAGACAGACTCCAAAAAGATGCATAAGGACCCTGTTAAGAAAAGGAGTTCAATGAGTTACTAACTATGCTAAGAGTCTCTCTTCACAATAACTACTTCACCTACAAAAGTGGTTTGGTCAACAACATCAACTTTCTGAGAGTGGTGATTGTAAAGAATGGGAACTTCTTGGAGAAAAAAATAGTCATCAATGTTAATGATTATGGTTTAGACATATGTCTACAGGCATCTCTCTCAAATCTCCAATCTAAGAGAGAATGTGAGCTGGATGTTATCATTGATTGGGTAAATCCAGTTATTTCAGAGGACACTTAATTTCTTAATGAACTCAAAGAGGCCCAGATATCTGCTTTTCCTGAAGCCTATCTTCATCCAAATAAGGGGTGGCCTATATTTGTCTTTAAACCAGAAAGTGCAAGTATTTCATAATCCCCAAAAACTGTGTTAGGGGTAATATCAGATTAATCATGACATTGGAAACTGATTTAAAGACAAAGAAGAGAAGACAGATGAAGATGAGGAAGTGATAAGGATTTTGGGAAGATATTTGAAAAATGCTAAAACCATGTTGCCAAAAACTCAATTCAACACCAAATATGACTTGGATGATGATGAGCAGAAGAATGATGAGCAAAAACCTTCTGGCTCAAATCCAAGTCAATCTACCAAGGCAACTGCTAATAAGGTAGATGAGAAGAAGAAGAAGGATGATAGGGAGAAGGGAGATGAAAGGAGGAGGAAGAAAAGGGGAGGAGAAGATGGTTCCAAGAAAAATGTCCAACAAATCCAAATCCCACAAACTCAAACCACCAAACCTAGCCAAACACCACCTCAACCAATCCTACCTAAAAAGACAAAATTCTTGTTTAAACAAACTGCAAACACCTTACTCAAAATACCAATCAGATCCATCCATGTCACACTAAAGAAAATCTCAAACCTACCTTCATTCAAGCCTCCAACCAAAACTCACTTCAAGACTGTTGGAAGAAAACCAAGGAAAATGTAAGATGGGAAAATGTAAGATGATGCTGGTGTCATCTGGAACTGTTTCAATCAAAATGATTTTCTACCTCTAAACATGAGCATAACAGATGATGATCACTTTGAACAATTATTTGAAGAAATTATCAAAGTCTGTGTTGTCTCTTTAGCAGAAGTCAGAATTTACTATTTGGATGGATCCTTCATTTTTCTTAGCAGAGAAGTAATGAAAACATTTTCAACCACAGAATTAGAGAGGGTGATTACCTTGATGAAGGATAAGGATACAAGTACTAGGATGTGGAAGGTTGTGATGCCTGAGAGGTTGAGAGAAAGAAATGAAAGACATGCAAGATGAAAGGCTGAAAAGGAAGAATGGGATAGGAAGTATGCCAAGGAGATAGAGATATTTGAACAGAGGTCAAATGAACTCAAGGCAGAGGGGTTGAGAATAATATCTAAAGATGGACATTTTATGAACATTCAAGTTGACAGATTTTCAAGATTTAAAGTTGGTTATCTCAATGATTACTCAATAGATGAATGGCTCAAGCTGGTAGAAGCCTTAAGAGGGCATGAATAATTGAAGAACTACAAATACTAGTAAATCTCAAGGACCTCATTAGGAAAGAAACAGGCTATGAAAAATTCACTTGATGGTTGTAATTGTTGAACTTATGTAATCATCAAATGTATAAAAGTTTTATTTATTAATCTATCAAGTTTTATATAATTGATTTTAGCTTAGGGTTAGTCTTGTTATTAGACATGAATTTATGATAAGCAATCTTCTCACAGATTAGGGGAGATTGTTATACAAGACATGCCTTTACAATAACAAGACTAAGTCACATTGACAACCTTGAGATTTAGTTGTTTAGTAATCAATTTTGAATTCTGTACTATATTTTTTGAATTTGTAAAAGGGTAGAAGATTAGACAGGAGTATTTTTCTATGAACAGATTCAAGCTAAGAAATTAACTCTGGAACAAGATCAAGCCATGATCATGCCTCAGAGAAAAATGTAGAAGCTTAGAGTTGAATAACCTGTTTCATAAAACCTATTTCAAAGTCATGATATCGACAAGACATAAATCAAGTTATATCTAGAAGTCATTCGAGAAGTCCAAAATAGCTTATCAAGAAGTCCAAAATGGCTTATAGAGAAGTCGTAGGGATATCGACAAGTCAAATGAAGATGTAGAGAACTGAAGATATCGATAAATCATTTCTGCATGTAGAGAACTCAGAGATATCGAAAAGTCAAATAAAGATGTGAAGAATTGGAGATATCGACAAGTCAATTTCTCATTAGAATTCTCAGAGATATCAACAAGTCAAAATGTGTATGTAGAGATCTCAGAGATATCTACAAGCCATTTCTACATGTACAGATCTCAGACATATCGACAAGTCATTTCACATGCAAAGATCAAGAGACCTCGACAAGCCAAATATACCTATAGAGAACGCAGAGATCTTGATGAGTCATTATACTTATCGAGATGTCACTCTTCTATAGAAAAAACTAGAGATCTCGATATGCCTCTCAAATATAGAATGCAGACAAGTTCAATTTAAGATTATCATTCAACAAATGATCTATTCACTAGATTGAAAAGTCTACAAAGTAGCTGGGAGAATATAAGATCAAGGGCCAAGATTAACTGGATAAAGGATGGTCACCGACCTGCAAGATTTAACACAGATTTTCTAAGCTAGAAATGGAAATAGAAAAAGGTTATTTTAGAAAGTAGATTAGTAAATTTTAGTGCAAGTCTTGTAAACCTGTGTTGCTAGTGTATAAAGCATGCACTGGTCCTTAGTTTAGAAGTGACAAACAAATTCATATTTTCTTGTATTCTCTCAAGGAAGAAGCTGAGTTCTTAAATTATTAAGAACACAAATTTATAGCAAGACAAACTTAATTAATATAAATTAAGTGAGTTTTGAAATACTGTGCTTGTTGATTTCTTTCTTTAACACAATATCTCTATAAATATAAACTTCTTTGTTCACACAATATCCAAACAAGATTAAAAAAGCTAAAAATTTAAAGAAACACATTCATCCCCCCATGTTGTACTCAATATCTAACGGATATCTATAATTCCCCAACTATTGCTCTATCTGCCTCACTGAGTAATCCATTGTTCTTTTCAGCTGATCCATTTTGTAGTGGAGTTCTTGATGCAGAAAACTCATGAGTTTTTCCCTCGAATGTATAGAATTTTTTGATGTGACTAATGATAATTTCAACAGTTTTAATTTTTGAAAGCCAGAAGAATATCCAAGTAAATATCGAAATACCACCAGTGATCACGAGAGAGAGTTTACTCTGTTGCATAACATGGACTGACCCAGATGAGTCCTCATGTAGCAATTGTAGGTGGTTGTTAAATAATGACATTGTCTTCTTCTTGAATAAGATCATCTTCTTCTTATCAGATTGATAAGCAGCATGGAGACCATCCTTGGTAAGTTCTAATTCTGGTGTTACTCCCACTGGGTTCTTCTTGATTCAAAGATTCAATTGTCATAACTTCTTGTGTTCAAGCCATTTTCATCCTTATTTGTCTTGCTGAGCAGATAAACCATTAATCCAGAATCAGTTGAGGTGAAATCGGCTCCATACGCATTAATTTTTCTCTTTCCAGATAAAAGGACCTTGTCATCACTTTTGTTAATGACAACACAGGCTTCTTTATCAAAAATGACCTTAGAGTCATTGTCACATAGTTGGCTGATACTTAGCAAGTTATGCTTGAGTCCCTCAACCAGTGCTATATCATCTATGATGACATTTCCAACTGAAATCAAGCTATATCCCATAGTGTGACCTTTGTTATCATCTCCAAAGGTAATACTTGGGACAACTTTCTCTTCAAACTTGGTGAGCATGGATGAATCTCCAGTCATGTGAAATGAACAAACTGTCTATATATCAGACATTCCTCTTTTTTCTTTGCATACAAAAAAACCATTTCAAACTGATTTAGGTACCCAGATCCTCTTGGGTCCAATTATATTGACTGCCTTCTTTCCTTTGTGTCCATCCGTTGTTCCTGGGTTAGTATAGTTCATGTCCACTATTACTCTAGGTATTGATCTTTGAGCAAAAGTATTGGTGTTATAGTCAGATGAGAGAGCTTGAGAGTGCATCTTACTAGAGGACTATGCAAACATGATATTCATACCTTGCATACTCGATGGCATGTTAAATGTAGAGTAGTAAGGATTAGAGTTGACTGGCATGTTATTACTGTTCAACTAAACATATTAGGCATATTTGGCGTAGCACGCATAGGTATAGGAGGAACAAACATAACATGCATCGAAATAGTTTTACACCTAGTAGATAAATAATTAACATTACCACACTTGACACAAGATTTTCTTGGGGAAAATTTGTCAGGGATGTAGTTGTTGTGCTTGTTAATCTCTATTTTTCTATTCTTGTTGTTCTACCTCTTGATTCCTATTATAGATTCAAGCTTATCCTTCAGTTCCTTGATGGAAAAGTGTCCTATGTTGCTATGCTCAACTCTTTTGGTTTTGCTGCCTTTTCTCTTCAACGAGCTCTTACTCACTTGTTCATCATCTTCAATTAACATGTCCAGTTTATAAATATCGATACTTCTTTTAACAAATAATTTTTATCCCTTGATTTTTTTCCTTCAATGGATAACTATTATTTATTAATGCAGAGTTATCTTGTTTAAATTTATTTTTCTCCCCTTTTCAAGCATCCTCACAGAAAGATTCAACACTTTCAAGATATGTGAATTTGCTTACTACATCCTTAGATACCTTTCATTTAGCAATTACTTCTAATTCAAGATTTAATTGCCTTTTTAGAATTTCTTCTTTCTTTAGAATTTTCATCAAATCATCTTTAGCAGCTAGGCTGTCAGGTCACACACACTGTAGAAGGGGGGTTGAATACAGTGTATAGCACAATCAAATCGAATTCAAAGAACACAAGTAACAGAAAACAAACTTTATTTGCCCTTGGACCTTGGATCTATCTGCAATTATGATTTGGCCTTGGTTGCCACAGGATTTGTCCTTTCTTTTATCACAATGCCTTTAGCCTTAGGAAGTTTCTTTTCAACAACAGAAGCTTCAGATTTGGAGTTGACTTTTTCTAACTTAAGTCTAGCTTCTTCTTCCTTTAGACTCTCAAAGTCCATTCCTGAATTTTCTTTCAGAAATAACTGTCTTGAAATTTCCTCATCAAGATCCAAAAGTTCATCAGAACTTATCCTTTTACCAGTATCAGAAGTTATTCTTCTCCCAGTATCAGAACTTGTTCTTTGACTTGTTGTTCCAGTTCTACTTGATGGAAGACCTTTACCTTGACCATGACCTTCACTCATTCCAGAGTTTCCCGGGTCATTAACATCATCCTTTCCCTTCAGTGTCTTAACAGGTTTCCATTTAGACTTAATTACTTTCTCCCCCTTTTTGGCATCAGCAGGTAAAAGAAGAGAGACAAACAATTCCACTGAGGATTGGATCTCATTGAGTTGAGATTGCTGAGAAGCTTGATTTTTCAAAATATCATCAATCTGAGACTGTTGCTTCTCTTGGGTTTTCTCAATGGAGACAATTCTGTCAAAGGTAGGTTTGAAAAAACATCTTCTTGTCCAGCTTGACAACTGTATCTTGCTGATTCAAGGATTCTTGAATCTTATCCACCTTGGCCTGAGTTACAGATTGTTGACCTTGAAGGTGCCTTGTACTAAGTGCAGTAACTCTTAGTTGTGTCTTGAAATCATCATTGACGAGCATTTCATCAGCTTTTGCCAAGTGCTGAGCAAGAATCTTTTCAGAAGGAACAAAACTGACTGAGTTCCATTCTTTAGTCCACTCCTGTCCTCTAGGAGTTTCAATCCAAGGTATTGTGCTTCCCTTGTAACAAACTTCTTGACTATCTCAGCTTTTGAAGGAGCTTGTAGAGGTGCATGTCTAGAAGGACCAGCTGCATCAACATCTGCATGTGTAGCAGCATTACCAGTAACTTCATCATTATCAGCATCAGAACTTATAGAATCAGCATTAGCAGCATCCTCTGATAAAAGAATAGTGTGAGAGGCTATGGAGGCTTCAACATCATCCTCTAAGAACTGATCTTCAATTAAATTCTAATCAATAGCCATATTCTGATGCTCACCTAAAATCTGATCTTCAGTATCGAGATGCAGAGAAGGCATTATTGGCAATTCTGGAATAAAATCAGCATCAGGAATTGGTGTTGTTGGATGAGTGATTTGAGTTAGTGGAGCTTCTAGATTCAAAACCTGAGGCACTTCCAAGTTATGGATGTCAATTTCATTACTTGGCCCCTGGTTATCAGCATGTACTGGAGATATCGGAGGTGTGGGAATGTGAGCAGTTTCTGGCTCATGTAGTGGAGAGAGATGAGTTGCATGAAGGTCTGGATCAGCACTAGGAGAATTATGAGCTTCAACAGGGTCTTGTGAGATCAGAGATTCTTAACCCCCTTCCTTAGCTGCTGCTTCCATTCCTTTACCAGAATCTTCAGGCCTTTTTGCCAATGATTTGAATCTTTTAGCTTTTGAGGAGGCTGTAGGAGCTGTATCATCATAATTACGCTTTCTAAGCCTTTTTAGGGGCCTAGAACTCCCAATATCAACATCCTTCTGAGAAGAAACCTTCTCGGCTTCTATAACAACAGGTTCTGATACAGGAACCTGTTCCTCAACATCTGATTCATCTCGCATAATGAATCTCCTTCTCTTATGTTGTGTCTGAGGTACTTTCTTAGTCCTCTTAGGTTTGGAAGATGAAGGCTGCACTCTAGGATATGAAGGCTGAGGTTGAGAAGTTTGAGATGGTTGAGTAGAGGTGGTAGGTGCTGATGGATGAGGTTCAGATGCCACTCCTACCGCCAATCATCACAGCTCAACTCTATATTAAAAGTATCATAGTTCAGGAGCAAGTTGAAACGAACCATGTTTTTGATGAGTATGGAAAAAAAATGAGTTTGAGAGAAAATGAGAGATGTGTTGGCTGGAATGAGGTGTTGGTTTATATAACCAATAGAATACCAAGAGATGCAGGGAAAATTGGATGGTTACAGGTAAAAGTAATTATACCTCGTCTCCCTAGACTGATGAGTAATAATAACAGCCATTGGAAGCTTAAAACAGGAGTTAATGAGCACACGAAACAAGTAATAAAAAAATTATTGTGCATATACGAGTACTACTATCCCAAATTATGTTGACTGTTTATATCTCACCCAAACATATTCTGATTTTAGAAATGACTATTTCAGATTGAACCACAAATAAGTCAAGTAAAGAATCAGGATTTAATATCAGAACTTAGACTTATATCAGAACTTAACAGTCATCAGAACATGACTCAACTCGAAAAGTGAATGTTTTATTTCTGTAATTCTTCACACAATTTCTGATTTCGTTTCTTCAGAACTTAATCATCAGAACTTCCATCATAACTTGTCCTCATAATTTATGCAACTGACACTTAAACTGTTCATCTAAAAGAACATTTATCACCACAGTAATTTTCATCATTCATATGGAGTGTATGTGTGTGCAGTAAGCTAAATATCAGATAAAGATTAAAGTCTGATTCACTTCAGTACATCTTAGAAATAAGGCATAACTAAGAACTTTGCTCAAAATCTGTCATGATTCTGAAGTCTACTTTAGAATGAGTTCATGCATGAATCCACCTCAACTGTTTTATGCTCATTTTATGCATCTTTTGAAATTCCATTTTACAGTGGCTTCTCAGTGTAAGTGAGTCACGACTGCTTATCAGAATTTATGCTATTATTAAAGTATTTCTCCAGTAATCATAGAGTGTGAAAAGTCACCAAGAAAATATTTATTTTGCTTTTCTGATGCATATTACTTAATACCAGCAATGTACTTGGATCTTCCCTTCCACATTTTTACTCTAGATTTCAATGGAGTGCCTGATTTTTATTCTTTTCTTTCTCTTTTGATAAGTGAGGTTTATCAGTACTTAGTACATCCACTAGATTTACTAACATCAGAACTTAACAGATAAGAAGCATTATTCTAGTTTTTGACTTAGTAGTAAGATAGACAAAGTAAACTTAACTAAGCTCAATATCAGAATTTGCTTGTGTTAAGAGATTTCTACATGAATAATTACTTCATACATGGGACCTTTGATATATTAGAGATTACTAGGTCAGCATCTAGCACAGTTATCCTCATTGGATTGAATAGTCACAGAAACATTCATATCACTTTCAGAGTTTAGAAATTCACATCAGATAACAATCAGCACTTAAGCAATTTTCAAATTAAGCACAGAATACACAAAGATAGTAATATCTGTAAATACTGATCATAACATCTGATGAAACAGAACATAAACTAAGCAGACTTTGAGAAAGAACCTGAAACCATTCCAAGTTCATTTACCAATCTTGTAAAAGTAGCTTCACACAGTGGTTTTGTGAAGATATCTGCTAGTTGTTGATCTGTTGGAACAAAGTGCAATTCCACTGTACCTTCATCCACATGTTCCCTTATGAAGTTGTACCTAATGCTGATGTGCTTTGTCATTGAGTGTTGAACTGGATTACATGTCATAGCAATGGCACTTTGATTATCACAGTAAATAGGGATTTTAAAATATGTCAACCCATAATCCAGTAACTGATTCTTCATCCAAAGAATCTGTGCACAACAGCTTCCTGCAGCAATGTACTCTGCTTCTGCAGTTGATGTGGAAATTGACTTTTGTTTCTTGCTAAACCAAGAAACCAATCTGCCTCCAAGAAATTGGCAGCTTCCACTTGTGCTTTTCCTGTTAATTTTGCATCCTGCAAAATCTGCATCTGAGTAACCTATTAGTTTAAAGTCTAATTCTCTAGGATACCACAATCTCAGATCAGTTGTACCCTTAAGATACTTGAAAATTCTTTTCACAGCTATTAAGTGAGGTTCTCTTGGATCTGCTTGAAATCTTGCACAAAGACAGGTAGCATACATGATATCAGGTCTACTAGCAGTTAGATAGAGTAGTGAGCCAATCATACCTCTGTAATCAGTAATATCTACTGATATACCAGTATCCTTATCCAATTTTGTTGCAGTGACCATGGAAGTGGATGCACTTGAACAATCTTATATTCCAAATTTCTTCAGCAAATTTCTGGTGTACTTAGATTGACAAATAAAAGTTCCTTCTTCATTCTGCTTGACTTGAAGGCCCAGAAAATAGCTAAGTCCCCCCATCATACTCATTTGATACCTTGACTGCATCAGTTTGGCAAACTTTTGGCAAAGTCTGTCATTTGTAGAACCAAAAATGATATCATCAACATATATTTGCACCAAAAGTAAGTCCTTTCCATGGTTGAGGTAGAACAATGTTTTGTCAATAGTTCCTCTGTTAAATCCACTTTCCAGAAGAAACTGAGCTAAGGTCTCATACCATGCTCTTGGAGCTTGCTTAAGGCCATAAAGTGCTTTATCAAGCCTGTAGACATGATTTGGAAGTTTGGGATCTACAAAGCCTGGAGGTTGTTCAACATATACTTCCTCTTCCAATTCTCCATTGAGAAAAGCACTTTTCACATCCATTTGAAAGACTGTAAACTTTTTGTGAGCAGCATAAGCCAAAAATATCCTTATAGCTTCCAATCTAGCAACTGGTGCAAATGTTTCATCATAATCAATTCCCTCATGTTGAGAATATCCTTTTGCAACCAGCCTTGCTTTATTCCTTGTAATTATGCCATCACTATCAATTTTGTTTCTGAACACCCACTTTGTACCAATAACAGATCTGTTCTTTGGTCTTGGCACTAGGGTCCAGACTTTATTTCTTTCAAATTCATTTAACTCTTCCTGCATTGCATGCACCCAATCAGCATCTTGAAGAGCTTCTTCCACTTTCTTTGGTTTAGTTTGAGAAAGAAAAGAATTATAGAGACATTCATTTGAAGTAGCTTTTCTAGTTCTGACACCTACATCAGGATTTCCAATAATTAAATCAGGTGTATGTGATTTAGTCCACTTCCTTGCAGATGGAAGATTTTCTCTAGAACTGGATGTTCCCCCATGATCCATGCTGTCTTCATCAACATTTTCTGATGCTCCCCCTGAAATTATGCTCTCTGAGTTGGATCCTTCAGAATTTGAGTTTCCAGAATTATCAGAACTTGGCTCATCAGAACTTGATGAATCAGAACTTGAAGAGCCAGTTGTAGGTTCTGATGCTTCTTGAGATGTGGTTGTATCTTCAGTATGCCCCCCTGCACAGGTGCATCTTCCTTTGGCGTAGTCACCACAGTTTCAATAACATCAGAGTTTAATCCCTCAGAGTTTGCAATATCAGGATTTTCATTATCAGAATTTAAGACTTCATTTTCAAATCTCAGCTGATCATGATCATTGAAATCTTCAAGTCCTGTAATCTTCTTATCATCAAAAGAGACATTGATAGATTCCATAAACACCCTCGTTCTTAAATTGTAGACTCTGAAGGCTTTTGTGGGAAGTGGATATCTAACAAAAATTCCTTCATCTGCTTTTAAATCAAATTTGGATAGCTGTTCAGGATGAGTCTTAAGAACAAAACACTTGCATCCAAATAAATGAAAGTGCTTCAGATTTGGCTTCTTTTTCTTCACCATCTCATATGATGTCTTACCATGCTTGTTAATGAGTGTTGCATTCTGAGTAAAACAAGCAGTCTGCACAGCTTCAGCCCAAAAATAGGTTGGTAGCTTTGCTTCATCAAGCATAGTTCGTGCAGCTTTAATAAGAGTTCTATTCTTTCTTTCAACAACTCCATTTTGTTGTGGAGTTCCACGAGCAGAAAATTCCTGCTTGATTCCATGGTCTTTGCAGAACTCTTCCATAATCAAATTCTTGAACTCAGTGTCATTATCACTTCTTATGATCTTCACTGAATCTTTGACCAATTTATCCAGTTGCTTGACATGATCAATCAAGATAGATGCAGTTTCACTTATTGTGTGCAAGAAATACATCCATGTGTATCTGGTGAACTCATCCACTATGACCATAGCATATTTCTTCTTTGCAATAGACATGACATTCACTGGACCAAATAGATCAACATGTAGTAGGTGATAAGGCTCAAGAATTGATGATTCAGTCTTGCTCTTGAATGAAGATTTTCTTTGTTTTGCCTTCTGACATGAATCACAAAGGCCATCAGGAGCAAATACTGATTTTGGCAGTCCTCTCACAAGATCTTTCTTGACTAGTTCATTTATATTGTTGAAATTTAAATGAGAGAGTTTCTTGTGCCAATTCCAGCTTTCTTCAATTGATGCTCTACTTAACAGACAGATTGCAGAACCATCAGTACTTGTTGAAAGCTTGGCTTTATAAATGTTACCATGCCTGTATCCTTTCAGAACAATTTTGCTTGTAGATTTGCTTACAACTTCACAGTGTTCTTCAAAGAAATCCACATGATAACCTCTGTCACAGATTTGACTAACACTGAGCAGATTGTGTTTAAGTCCTGAGACCAGAGCTACTTTCTCAATGATGACATTCCCAAGATTGATATTGCCATATCCCAGTGTTTTTCCAATATTTCCATCTCCATAAGAAACACTTGGGCTAGCTTTCTCCACAAAGTCTGATAGCAGGGCTTTATTTCCAGTCATATGTGCTGAGCATCCACTGTCCAGAACTAGGATATTTTTCCTGTTGCCCTGCAATCACAAAGATCACTAATGATTAGTTTTAAGGACCCAGACTTGCTTGGATCATTTGGCCTTATTAAGTTTGTTAACATTTGCAGCGGATTTAACATCAGAGTTTATGTTAACAATTTTCTTATCAGTATTTACAGTATCAGACTTTGTATCAGAACTTACACTAGAAGGAACAATGGTAACTTTCTTTAAAGAAGGTTTTATTTGATAATAATCATAGTACAAACTATGATATTCCTTACAAGTATAAATGGAATGCCATAAACTACCACAATGAAAACAAGGATTTTGTGGCTTATATCTAACAGACTGACTCTTAACTCCTGACTTTGAAGGTAAGGAGTTTATGTTCTTATTCTTCCTGTAAAAAGAAGCCAAATGGTTAGAACTTCCACAGTTATGACATGTTTTTCTAGGAGCATTAGGAACAAGCTTATAATCATTGCTTTTATTCACACCTTCCTTTCCATTCCTATTTTTCCTAGGTGACTTTACCTTGTTTACCTTCTTGACATCTTTCAGCTTACGCTTAAGTTGTTTCTTTGTCACTAAGCCTACGTTAACTTCAGTTGGCTTTTCCTGTTTTAGTTTTTCTGAAGTTAATTCCTCTTTAACTTCTGATTTCTCAATATCAGAGTTTACAGCTACAAACTTAACAGGTTTTACCTTTGGCTTTTGTTTAACAATTATAGGCTTAATTTCTACAGTTCCTTTATCATTCTTATCATCTCCATAACCTAAGCCCTCTTTCTAGTTTCCACTACTTAACAAATTCTGAGTTGTTCTACCAGAGTTAGTCCAAGTCCTGATAATCTCTCTTTCCTTTTCTAACTCAGATTTTAGATATTCATTCATTTTAAGTACTTCATCCCTAACATAGAAAGCATCATCTCTATCTTTCTGAGTTTGATGGAACATGACTAACTCTTTTTCTAAAAAATCATTCCTCTTTTTACAAGCAAGATTTTCAGAAGTTAATCTTTCACATGTTAAAGTTTGATCTCTATAACTAATGAACATGGTTTTAAGATATCTTCTCAACTCATTAATATCATCAGTATGAAAGGCATAAGTAGTTTGAGGTACCTTCAACTCAGCAGCTTCAGAACTGCTATCAGCATTTGCCATCAAGGCATAGTTCTCCTCACTTTCAGAATCTGAATTGTCTGTCCAGCTTTTCTTTTTTGTGACAAGAGCCTTGCCTTTGTCACTCTTCACTTTCTTGCAATCAGGAGATATGTGGCCTTTCTCACCACAGTTGTAGCATTTGACATTTGTGTAATCTCCTCTGTCAGACTTCCCTCCTTTGCCTTCAGATTTTCTGAAACTCTTCTTATCAGAACTTGTACCTTTCCTGGAAAACTTCTTTCCCTTCCTGAATTTTTTGTATACAATCCTTGTGATTCCTTTCACCATAAGAGCACACAGCTTCATCATCTCTTCATCAGCATCCATCTCAGGCAAGCTTTCAGTTTCTGAGTCATCATCACTATCAGAACTTGATGACTCGGTATCAGACTTTGTGATGAGCGCTTTTCCCTTGCCTTTCCTTGAGGTAGGTGCTTTGGGGGATTCTTCCTCAGCCTTAAGAGCAACTGTCCTAAATTTTCCTCCTTTCCTCTTGCTTCTTTGTTCCATCTCAAGTTCATGAGTCTTGAGCATCCCATAAATTTCATCAAGAGTTGTTTTTTCAAGATTATAGTTGTCTCTTATAATTGTGGCCTTCAAATCCCAACTTTCAGGAAGAGCTAACAGGAATTTAAGGTTTGAATCTTCAAGATCATACTCCTTATCAACTAGTGACAAATCATTCAAGAGTTTGACGAATCTGTCATATAAATCAGTCAATGACTCATTAGGCTTTGAGTCAAAGTGTTCATACTCTTGAGTGAGTATAATCTTCCTGTTCTTCTTAATCGAATCAGTTCCCTGGCATCTTGTCTCCAAGGCATCCCATATCTCCTTTGCAGTCTTGCAGTTAATTACCATGTTTGACATCCAGCAAGTGTCGTACCTTAGCATCCTTAGCAATTGATGCGATATCTTCAGCAGTGTAATCACTCTTCTCCTTTTGTACAGACTTTGCTGCTTCACCTGCAACTGCAACAGCGAGTTTGGTTGGCTTGTGAGGTCCTTCATTGATTCTGTCAAGATATTCTGGATCTGTAGCTTCCAGAAACATAGTCATCCTCACCTTCCATATGGGATATTCAGATGGTTTCAGTATGAGAACTCTAATAGCCTCATATCGACTATGGATTTAAGTCTTTGGAGGTTCTTCAGTTTTGGTGGGCTTGGTTGGAGTTTCTGCTTCAGACATGATTGTTTTTGGATCTTAAACTGTTTGTGTGTTAACAGATAGGCTCTGATACCACTTGTCAGGTCACACACACTGTAGAAGGGGGGTTGAATACAGTGTATAGCACAATCAAATCGAATTCAAAGAACACAAGTAACAGAAAATAAACTTTATTAAACTCTGTTACAATATGGAACTGTCCTCTCTCAGTGATGAACAAAATATCACGAGAGCTGCTAGGGTTATAATGAATATTATTCTCGATAATGATAACACTTATAGTGTAAACCCTATGTCTGTGTTTATATACTACACAGTTACAAGATAATCACTAATTGATATGGAATATAATTCTGCTCCCTAAAATATATCAATTAGTTATCTTTTCTTCCAAGTATTCTATTCTTCATAGAATTCCTTCTTCATGCATGTCTCTTCTTGCTTTTGTCTTGATTTTCTTTCCTTTCAATCAGCCGCCTTCCTTATCTGAAAGTTTTCTTAAGTCTTGATATTATCTCCTGATAAATATCTCATGTTAACTTAAGTTCTGACTTCAGTATAAGTGCTGATTTCTAGTTAAGTACTGATTTGTCCTGTTTAAGTAAGATCTAAAAACTAAACACAAATCATATTACACATGACATTATCAAATATATCTAATATAGGAAATCTTTCTTAGCATTCTCATTATCAAGCAACTGAGTCTGTAATGAGTTTATTCTCTCAAATAAAAAGAGTTAGCATTTTTAATCCCAGTATTTACCTTTTTAAGAGATTTTAGAGTGACATGCAAGTTGTACAATTCAGAAGACATATCATTGATAGTTTTTTGACATTCACTCTTACTCAAATTAGAGAGATCAGTTGTAATTACCTGACTGCTTCCTGAGGCTATCTCTGAATCATCATCTTTTTCCATGAGAGACATATCTAGAAATTTTTTGTTCAAATATGGAATATGGGCTTCTACATCCTTCTTCACCATTATTGGTTGAATCAGCTTCAAGACCTTTAGACCTTCTGTTTGTTGAAGGCTTGCTCTGATACAAATTGTTATTCACTATCGATCGACTTAGATTAATTTGTAAAAGGGGAGTTGAATACAAATTAAAACTTTTAAAATCATATGTACTTTGGAGATGAAATATGAACACCGATATACAAAAAATTTCAGGTGGTTTATTTTTTGACTTGCCACCTTAGGTTTATTTGAAGAAATAATCTTTTACAGTTACAAAAGTAATCTCACAACTACGGTTTACAGGTTTTTACTCAGAGGAGGATCACTCTCCCTCCCTCTCTTTTGCTCTCTTAAAATGTAAAACCTATTTCTTAAGTGAAATATCTGCTACTACTTGGTTTATCAATCACAAAGTTACACTTGCTAGACAATACATAACATAGTATTCGAAGTCCAGCAAGATTGCTTCTTCACTCTATTTTCCGCAAGACTTGACAAATGAGGCTAGATTATATCTTGATATATTGCTTTGAATATCACTCCAATTTATCATGCATGAAAATGGAATGTTTCTTCTTCTTCAGAATCCAATATCACATGCAAAGTTTGTCCTAACTTCCATTTTCTTTACCGAGATTCCCATCGGCCCATGTGCTTTGTCAGACTCGGGACTTGACCATTGTCCAGTCGCTATCACCAGCTATGTGATTTTCTCCTAGTCGTTGACAGTCATTTGATTAGCCGTTGATGGGTCGATATTGTTAGCCATTGATGTTGTGTCTTTATTTAGCAGTTGGTAGCTCACTTTCACTTAATCAGAATTATATGGCATCGAATATTTATAATTAGCCACCATATTTTAGATTATCCATTGAGTCAACATAAATTCTGAATGAATAACAACATTGCTATCTAAAATGAAGAATCTCATAAGAAATTGTTACAAAATCCTCATCAGTTGATGGACAACTCCTTCAACGGCTATGCCTTAGGATGGCTAGCCGTTGAAGGCTACAGTTTGTCTTAAAATATTATTCAATGTGATTTGTTTATTGTCAGGATTTAGGCTTAATTCCTAACAGTCATGTGTTCAAATTGCAATTATATGAAATCATACGTTGTTTAGACACGTTTCTAATAGTGTATGATACGTGTAGTGTGTTTTGAATTATTTTACGTTAGTGGGTCCTCGTTATATTTGTTTTTGAGGTTTACTGTTAAATTAGAAAATATTTCATTTTCCAAATAATTATCGAACCAGACCCCTACCAGGACGTCAAAGCCTACAAAAATCATTTTTTTATTTTTATAAAATCAAATATATTTCAAATATTCTATATTTTTATATTTTTTGGAAAGTTCATAATTTATGGGAAATTTTGGCATAATTTTTGTGTTTATTTGAGAATAATATTTAAAAAAACTCTTCTCTGTTAATTATTAATTTTGGGCTAATTATTTTTAAAAAATGATATAATTAGGCCTTAAATAATATTAGAGGTGTTTTGGGTAATTATAAATAGATTTTTATTATAATTAATTTTGATAAAAATCATATTATATAATAATAATCTATAGATTTTCTTTGAAATTAGGGTTTATCTTGTTCTTGAGGGTTCGAAGAATCAAACTGACTTTTGGATATGATTTTGAACTCTAAATCTCAAGTTCTTGTAACCAAACGGAAACCCTTGATCATTACTACATATACATACCATCAAATCAATCGAAAGATCGGTAACTTTTTAACTGTTATTTAGGATTTATATTCTAAATTGGGGGTTTTTGATTGAAGCATATTTGGTTTTTTTTGATGATTGGAATAGGTTTATATGGTTTGGTCCATCGACGTTTTAAAATTTTTGTCGATTTTATCTAGTTTTTCCGGCTCATTGATAGGTTGCTTGTTTTGATTGATTGTGTATTAGTTTTTAATCGTTGTAAGCTTTAATTTGAGCTACATATTACCAATTTTGGTTATTGTTTGCGTGGTTGAACGTTTTTGGTAGGATATTAAAGCGAGTTCGCCTACTTTCGGTTGATATCATTGGAATCGGTGATATAATCGCCATTTTTTGTTGTTGTTGTTGTTGTTGTTGTTATTGTTGTTATTGTTTTGTTCGTGTTTCTAGGATCGATTTGGAACAAAACCAGAATGAACAACACGCGAATCGTGTTGTTTAGCGGCATTTGTGCCATGGCCAAAACCTGGCCGAAAATCGCCATTGACCTTGTTTTGATCCTATTTTTCCCTAAACTGATTTCAAAACTTGTTTCTGAAATTAGTATTATTTTATATTTTCCTTTATTTCTAAAATTCTTTTATTATTTCCAAAATTGATTTAATTTAATTATTTTTAATTATTTTTAGTAATCATTTAATTAATATAATTAGTTGATTTAATTATTTTAATCAACTAATTTTGTTAATAAAATGTTAAATAAATATATTAATTATAATTGAGTTAAATAAATTGAAAAATGATTTATTAATTCGTAATAATATAATTAGACCATTCATCCGTTTTAAATGAAACGAACCTGACTAGACTTAGAAAATTATTCCCTTTCATTAAAAATACTTTCGAGACCTAAATTCTTTTATAACGAAAGGTCGAGTATTTTGAAAACTTTTTTGAGTCAAATATTTTACGAAAAGTTATATTCTTGACCCAATTTCAGTTTTAAAAATACCAAACCAAATCATTTGACGATCTGACTTACGTATTATGTGAATTATGTACCTACTTGGTTCTAGAATCTTGTTTTTAATTATTTTCTTTATGTGTGGGCTATTGTATGAGCAGGAAATATGGTTTTAGACGAGCAGTTCATCGAGTAATTAAAATTTAGACGGTTAAAGTGGTATCTTTTGATTATAAATATGGGTCGTTCGAAACGATCATGGCCATACAAGTGGATAACGAGTTAATTGGAATAGTAAGTGCATATCAGGCTTGTATCACCTGAAGAAGCGGCAAATCAAATGATTATTGGAATAGAAAATGGTCGTGTCAATTTGGGAGTGATTGCTAAAGATTAAAGGCAAGTACCCCTTACCTTCACAAAATATTTTAATTTCAGCATAGTTAAATATTTTACGTATCAAAATATTTACTTCTGATTATGCAAGTACCCTTTATTATTCTAACTTCGGGATGGATGAATATTTACATACTCGAAACTTTAGATTATTTTATAAATATTCTTGTAAGACATTGTGTACGGATTAATCATTTGATTATTGAAATCGTGATATTTTAGTAATTCTTGTACTGGAAGATAATTTCATTTTCGATAGATAGCGAATAACTATATTATCCAGATAAACTTTATACAGTGTATTTACATTATGTGATTTGAAAATACTAATTATTCAAGTTATCTCGCCATTAGTTATTGAGATTACTCCAGACCATGTGAAATGGGGAGTTGAATCAGTAGGGACGTCGATTAACTATACTATCCAGATAAACTTTATACAGTGTAAGAGACTAGCGGGGTTAGTCCAACATTATTATGATGTAAGAGGCTAGGAAGGGTAGTCCAGACATATAAGAGGCTAGCAGGGCTAGTCCAACAGTGTAAGAGGCTAGCGAGGCTACTCAATCATTATAGGCCAATGTATGCCTGGGTACCCTATATTACTAGACTTATACTGGGTATAGGTTCGTACTGTCCCGACTGATCAGCAGGTATAGTATAAATTCTTGTGTCCAGTACAATTTATTGTTAGTCGCCATTCATGGCATTCAAGTTATGAAAGTATTCAGGTAAACATAAAGGAAAGTATATTCAATATTTTAGCTAGTAAAGGGCTTGTTAAAGTTGAGTTTTTAAATCTTCATACAAATTATTAATATATTTAGCTTGTGATGACTGATATGTTATTTCAAAGATAATTTTCTTTGCGTCAATTAATTTCAAATATGAATAGTTTACCCGATTCTTACGAGTTCGGATTCTGATTGAGACTTAAATTGTGACTAAACTCCTGTTACTCAATCATCAAAGGTTTAATATTCCCTACTATTTTCTTAGGTTCAGAAATTTTCTTATTTTTAAAGTGCTGCGAGATATCGGGTTAATTTGAAAAACCCAAAAATATTTCGAAGATATCTTACTGTTGTGCAAGACAAGCCTGTATAATAACAAGACTAAGTCATATTGACAACCATAAGATTAAGTTGTTTTATAATCAACTTTGTATTTTTATATTATATTACTTGAGTCTATAAAAAAGTTTAGAAGATTAGACTGGAGTAATTCTCTGTAAACATATTCAAGCTAAGGAATAAACTCTGGAAGAAGATCAAGCCATGATCATGCCTCAGAGAAACGTGAAGAAGCTTGGAGTTGAATAAATTATTTTATGAAAAATGTTCTAAGTCAAGATATCGACAAGTCACCGATCAAGTAATATAGAGAAGTCATTCGAGAACTCTAGAATGACTTATCGAGAAGTCCAAAATGGCTTATAGAGAAGTCTCAGAGATATCGACAAGTCAAATGAAGATGTGAAGATTGGAGATATTGACAAGTCATTTCTGCATGTAGAGAACTTAGAGATATCGACAAGTCAAATTGAAGATGTGAAGATCGGAGATATTGACAAGTCATTTAAGAACTCAGAGATATCGAAAAGTCAAAATGAAGATGTGAAAATTGGAGATATCGACAAGTCAATTTATCATTAGAGATCTCAGAGATATCGACAAGTCAAAATGTATATAGAGATATCTGAGATATCGACAAGTCAATTCGACATGTAGAGATCTCAGACATATCGACAAGTCATTCAACATGCAAAGATCAAGAGACCTTGACAAGTCATGTAACGCCCCCAAATCCGGGGTCAGAGGATTTGGTCGTCACTATAAAACCTCAATCCAAATTAACCTGTTTAATCAAAATACAAATGCCAGCGGAAGATATTTATCATTTATGACCCCAAACTAATCCAAGATCTTTTAAGGTTACAGTTCTGGAAACAAGAAATCCAAATTCCACAAATAAATTTTTTACTTTCTTTTAACACTCTTTTCAATAAATTCTAATTGAAAACTAACCCGCTAGTATAACTTCAAAAAGAAGTATACTAGGCCCAACTATAAAATACCCAACTATAATATAATATAATATAAATAACTTTATACAATAAAACTTACACTAGTCCGCAAACCCTGGACCAACCACCTTCCAAAAGCTTCTTCTTTGCTTCCTCGAATTACGCGGCTAAACAACGCAAGCTAATCCTCACTGGAGGTTAAATTTGAAAACAAGCAAGTATGAGCGGAAGAAATGCTCAGCAAGATCGTTATAGCGAATATAGGGTCGTTTTAATATAAAACTGACATCTGTATTAGAGCAGAACATTTAAAATCATAATTGCTGAATCATAAAATTTTAGTTGAGGAACCCCAGAATTGATTCCTTAATTGTATTCAAAACCATTTTGATATTTTTGAGCGAAATACTTCAGCAATACTTTGAATATTGACGAGAATAAAACTCATAAAACCGTGTTTACGGAAATATCGTAAACCACAATAACATGAAACAATAATTATAGAATGAATTATAACTTTACTTAAAATCGAACTCTTGATATTAATACCCACTTTGTTGTCATATCAAATTAGATATCAATACGAACTTTGATACTCACAATATCCCATACAGAAGTCAACATCAATCATCTATACTAATACCACCTTTGATATTTAACAATAACGTAAGTATCAGCATAAATCAGAATCTGAATCAAAACTGCATTTTACCATTATTCCAAAATAGAAATAGTTGATAAATCATTTATTCTATGATTATCAAAAAAATTTACAAAATAATAGTTTAGATTGGAACCAATTATATTTCACGCTGTTCCTGATGATCAGTCATGAAACAACACCGGTATCCCGCAGCCATATCGTAAATATAGGTACTACCTGTATCCCACAGCCATACGGTACCTATAGGGCGCCAGAAAAGGCATATACTCGCCTTGAAAGATATTACAGCTGGACCGATATCTCGATCACCTACGCTGTAACCAATAACCAGTAACCATTGCAATCTTAAAAACCTTTTTATTGAAAAAGGAGCCGAATCAATCGACATCATAAATAATTTTTATTCCCCCATTCACTTGGGCAGGAATTCTCGCAACAAAATCATCTTTCTCAAAATCCAAAATATTTATAAATCCAGTAATTTGATAAGTAAAAAATTTAACTATTCTGAACATAGAATAGCAGAGGGTACTTGCATAAACAAAATCGTTTAATTCAGCGATATGTAAAACATTTATCTATTCTTAACTGAGAATAGGGAAAACAATATTTGCATAATAGGATTCAAATAAATATCACTTGAACAATAAGTGATGATAGGGATACTTGCCTTTGAGATTTAGCAGTTAGTCACACTCGCAATGACGCATCTATTATGACATTCTATCTCTAAACATCTCCGTCTTTCTTTTCAACACTTTACTGATATGTTGCTCCTGCGATTGCTAGAAACCAGATACCCAATACCATTCCATCTTACTCTTTATCAAACGCCTTGTCTTGATCAACTCGAATGATGTGCGTCTATAATTAAAAGATAACACTTTAATCGTCTAAACGATAATTACTCGACGAACTGCGCGTTAAAACCCTATTGCCTACCCATACGATAGCCCACACATAAAGGAAACAGTCAAACCCAAGACTCTTGACCCATGTACGCATGTAATTCACATAGCACACAAACGTATAACTCACGTATCATATAATTCGTATCACATATGACTCAGTTCGTCAAAACATTCGACTCGGTACGTTTAAAACTGAAATTGGGTAAAAACAATATGATTTATTGCTCAAAAATTGACTCAGAATGATTCGTAAAACAAGCGTCCTTTCGAAACAAAAGGATTTGGGTCTCGAAAGTATTTTTTATTAAAAACGGAATATTTTTCTGAGTCTGTACGCGTTCGTTTCGTATTAATCGGACGAACGATTTATTTTCTATAAATAAAATATGAATAATTAGGAATAAATCAATCAACAATAATATTAATTGATTTTTAATTACCAAAATATAATTTTTAAAAGCTTTAAAGTAATTTTTAGGAATTACTTGAATTAATTATAAATAATTAACATTTATTTAACTATTTATAAATGAAATTAATTGATTAAACGATTTTAATCAATTAATTAAATTCATGAATAATTAAATAAAATGAATTATAAATAATTAAATCAAATTAGATTTTTAAAAATAATAAAAGAAAATAATTTTTGGAATTTAAAACAATTAAGAAAATAATTTTTCAGGATTTAAAATAATAAGTAAATGATTTTAAAAAATTAAAATAATTAATTTTCAAAAATAAGGAAAAGGAATTTTGAATTATTTTTAAATCAAAATTGCAGAAATAGAATTCAGAAATGGCAGTTGGGGTTTTTGGGATCAAACCCGGGTCATATGACCGGGTTGAAACCGGGTTGAAACCGGGTTGAAACCGGTTAGGAGGGAGAAACCGGGTCGGCAAGAACACCGGCCGGTATCTGGAACGAACCCCGATTCCGGAACGGTTCGCCAGACTCCGGCGAGTTTAGTTATAGCCGAAAACAGCCACGTTACTATCCCTTTTTAAGCCACATCAATCCTACATCAACCCAGAAACATAACAGTACCGAGAACGAAGTCGCAGAATTCAAACTCCGGCCAAAATGGCCATTAAAGCCGGCGATTAACCGAGCTTTTCCGGCCAAGTCCGATTTCATTCAATCCTATATTAAACTCGATGATTTATAGCTCAAATTAAACCCCTGAACATCTACAATCTATCCATATCATCAAACATAATCACCAATTCAAGAAAACTTCCAAAAATCGATTCGAAAAATTATATAAAAACCAAAACTTGGATTAATCATTTCAGGGATCCAATAATCGAAATAAACATGTCAATCGATTATAGAGATCAAATTAAAGCTATATATAACATCAAAACCAATCAACAACTACCCAAAATCCAAAAACGAATTCCAAGTTCATAAACAAGAACACAAAATCGATTTTTTTCAGAATACTTCACCTCAGATGCTAAAACTGGTACCAATAGAATGGGCTTGAAATAAGTGTAACACCCCCAAATCCGGGGTCGGGGATCCGGGTTGTCACGAGTTCCATTTCCCTTAACAACACCCAATCTTAATAAATAATCAACTACTCTGTACTGTGACCCCACAATAAACACACACACCACAAGTTATAGTCTCAGAGATGAATATCCAAAAAATAATCACAAGTCGTTTTATTCCACAATTATATGCCAATACACCTTAAACAGGTTTCTGAATAAATTTACATTTCTTTGCCATTATTATAATTCATAAATATACATAATCTGATACATCAAAAGTTGAAAGCCTAGCCTATTGGTAGTTCCTACCTCAGCTATGGCGGCATCAGTGCTTCTAGAAAACTGCGGAACGTCTCCTAACCTCTTGCGAATCGGGAGCTTGGTCCGGTTCATCTTGTCTATCTGATGTTGTGTGATGAAAGAAGAAAGCAAGGGTGAGCAGCAAGCCCACCAAAATAATATGTATAATGATTAACAATATATGAGCCTTCTCATAGTACTCATGAAAGTCTTGGTCAAAAGAAATGAACCAAGTTGATATCTTAATGCGATGAAGTCGCAAAATATTCAGTATATATATATATACATATATACTTTTCAAAATATTGGAAGTCCTCTTCCATGCACAATATACACAAAGTCCCAGTGTATAACTGTATAAAAAAAAATATCGTTGCAAGGTGATCTCATATATCTAACCTTGTCTCAACGTTTTTCTGAAAATCTTTGTCATTCATAAGACAATTATTAATTAGATATAAGTTTAAAAGATGAAGTTACAAGATACCCCAATATACTTATATCTTTCCCAAATACTACTTGAACTACCACCGTTCAAGTTATAATTAGCTTCAAAAGTTCATCACATAGATGAGACTATAAGGCAAGATTTGAATAGATTAAATCTTTAAAATATTATCAAAATAAAATGAAGTTACGAGATACTTCATTTGATGTAAACATTATTTTGAAAACTTGACCCTGCCAACACTCAACAATCGCCCAACCGTAGCCTTTCTATCGAAGTGCTCTGGGTAGTGTTGCAGAAATTATCCAATTGGATGATGAACTCATTACGGGAGTTTGCCGCGCCAGGAAGACCACTTACGATGATCAGTCGTAGTAGTACAACCCCACCATTTTCTACATGTAGAGGAGAACCTGTCGGATTTACTTGTCAACCGAACACTGAACTCCTAAGGAATGGACCGCCTTAGCGGAACTTCCAGGCCATTTGGGCCAATATAATAAGGCTGGGCCGGCGCTACTCGGCCACTTACGCCACTCCTAGTTCAGATGAAATCCATGACTCTGAAACGTAAAGCTTGTCCCCACTTTCCCCAAGTAGAAATTTGTTGATACGGCTCCACCAAGAAGTCGTATCTATTTGGAAAGGAGAACTCACCGATATTTCCCAAGCGATGCATGTTAATGGATTAACTTGTTCCAAGAATTTTACTTCCCGAGTATTGGGTAAGTAATCAATTCATTTATCAAAACAGCAACCTTGTTGCGAATATAAAACACACCACAGAGCCGGATCCCTCAGGTTTTGAGCGAGTATTTAAATCCCCTTCGAAAGGAGGATCTTAAAAAAAATGAGTTTTGGGATCCGCTCTAACTTTTAAAAAATCATATTGAAGACTCGCAAAACATTTTTAAGAATGTTTGGAGTGAAGCTGATTTAATGAAGTAAATCAGTCCCCAGAATATTTAGAAAATGTCTGAATATTATTATTTAAATAATATTCCCATAAAGAATAATCTTTATAAAATAATTGAAGTAGAAGTATTAAAACTTATACTTGAAATGAATAGCAAATAATCAAAGATATACTTATACGAAAGTAATATCTTTATTTGAATAATCAAAAGTAAGTTTGATTATCGACACCTTATTCTTTAATACAATAAAGAATATTATTAAGTAATAAGCGGAGTCATAATACCTCGAATGAATACTATAAATAATATTCATAAAATAAAGGAGTCATACATCCTCAAATGAATATCCAAGTAATATTCAATAATAATATAAACTGAGTCATAAGCCCTCGAATGAATATTCAAATAATATTCAAATAATAAAATAAACTGAGTCATAAGCCCTCGAATGAATACTCAAATTAATATTCAATTAAGTAAAATAAAGGTATCGAATAAACCTTATTCGATCCATAGTTTTAAAAACTATATCCATATATATATAAATATATATATATAATATACTCGGGAACATCGACTCCCGGTTTAGAAATATGTTCACCTTTTATCCCCTATACTAAGGGTATACGCAACTACTTGCTTATTTCTAGCATAGGTATTATGCAACTATAAGCATTGAAATCAACAGATAGATAACCAGATTACGAAACAGACATGCATATATACCATATCAGCATGCTCCAATATATCGCAAAATTTGCTAATAACAATCATGCACTATCACAAGATAATGCATATACATATATTTACATCACAACAACAGTATATCGGGTAGAAAACTTGCCTGAGCGACTGGGGGTTACGAATGGCTCGGGACGAGTCTGGTAACCTATAAACAACAAGTAAGTTGGAATTAAACCAAAGTCACTTGTAAATCTATACTCTAACCAACTCAGACTCTAACGCTCGTTTTGCGCTTACTGATTCTCTTAAGTCACTCGAGTACCCTCGGCTCCACCATTTTTAATAATTTAACCTTTACGAGTTTTAAGGCGATTCCTTCGCGAGTGTCTTACCAACTGCCTAACACACTTACCATAAATGTTTCATGCATTAATTAACCCTTTTTGGTCTTTAACCTATGTTTCAAAGTAAGGCGAGGGGAAAAGTTTCGTTCGCGAAACGCCGTTACTTGAAACGGTCGTTTCTCCTAAACCGTGCATCGGAATCGAACGAACTACATATCAAAACGAAGCTCGTAACATGAGCTATCTAAACATGGCAGTGGTCATAATCTAGCAGGGGGTTCTCGGGTCCTAATGTTATGCACAAAAACAGTCCAAAGAAAATCGGACGTTACGACGGCTATGTTTACGCGATTACCAATGTTTAAACTACTCCAATTAACCACCAACCAACTCATAACCATCAATACAACAAAAATTCACCTAAACCATACCACATCAGTCCATAATCTCCAAGGTTTTCAACTCAAACAATCACAATCACGACCTATGAACTATAATCAAGCTTCAATTACCAAAAACACTTCCAAATCAAACCAAACTACTAATAATCACAATCCATGCTTCTCATTTCACAACACCAACCATTAAACTTACTAACAAATAAAGTAAAGGCTAGGGTTTGAAGTTTATACCTTCCTTGGGAGGTGTTAAGTTGCTAGGAAGCCTTAGGGAGCCTCCTACAAGCTTGATCTTTCCAAAGAAATCAAGAACACAAAGTTAGGCTTTGAAGTTTGTAAAAGTCCGATTTAAAGAACTGTAAAAATGAGGGTCTTACCATGATTATTTGGACGAGACTTGTGAACAAGAGTTGTAGGCCATCTCAATACCTTTCCAATGAGCTATAGAACACAATATTTGAGTGAGAAATGAAGGAGATACAGCAGTTTTAGTGTTCTGGTTCTGTTTTGGCCGAGAGCATGAAGAACAATGTCTTGGTTTCTTTTTGATTTTGATGAAAAATGATTTGCTTGGCTTGGTTAGTTTGATTTTTGTGTTTGTTTTAGTAAATTACCTAGTTGCCCTTGATTTTGTGTGGTTAAAAAGCCACCACATCTCCTTCCTTCCCATGTCATGCTTGTGTCATCCTCATGATGTCATCCTCCCCTCCTTGTCCTCTTCTCATTGGTTGGGTGACATCATCCTCTCTAATCCCTTTGATTAACTTCCTAATTGTTTGCCTAATGACCGCTGATCTGTTATACGGTTCGCTTAACTTTCGTTTTCGTTTATCGTTTGAAGGATCATACCCGGGATCTTATTACTTAGGTTCCCTTAACCTTTCTCAATATATTATATTCCTTTTATGATCCTCTCCTATAATCCTTTAATTTAAATCCTTTTTATCCTGTTACCTTTTTCTCAAATCTTTCCGTATCTAGTGTATTTTCGGGAAAAATCAAAGTGTTCGGATTTGGATTCTGACGATCTTTACATACACTTATATCCCATATAAAGTACTAATAAAATCTCAGAATATCCATATCAGAACCCCTACATAGTGTGGCATGAAAAGTTTTCTCATTCAGCAAAAACACTATTCATAAGGGTTTCAAAAATTTCCCAAAAATTGGGGTTATTACAGTCTCCCCTCCTTAAAAGGATTCCGTCCCGGAATCAGATAGAAAATGAATAGGGATACTCTCTTAGCATTGCACTTTCTAACTCTCGAGTAAATTTTCCCACATTGTGGTTCTACCATCAAACTCTTACTAGTTTGATAACCCTTCTCCTAAGCACTCGTTCCTTTTTACTCTATACCCTTCCTGGTTGCTCCATATAGGTTACGTCTGGTTGCATGTCTATGCGCTCATATGCCCCTATTTGTATGGCATCCGAATTACACTTCCTTAACATTGATACGTGGAACACGTTATGAACTTGCTACAGGTTCGGGGGTAGGGCTAGCTCATATGCTAACTTCCCAAACGTCTTAATATATCCAAGGGTCCAACAAATTGTAGACTTAGCTTTCCTTTCTTTCCGAACCTCATCAATCCTTTTTCAAGGGTTTCCAAGGGGATACCTATAACATTACTAGGCCCCCTATTTCATACTCTTTGTCCTTTTTGAGTCAAATCAGCATACCTCTTATGTCCATCTTGGGTTACTACCAGCCGTCCTCTGATTAGATCTATTATATCCCTGGTCCTTTGGACTAATGCGGGTCCGAGCATCTTGCGCTCTACAACTTCATCCTAACATAAGGGAGATCGACATTATCTTCCCTCAAGGATCTCATAAGGTGACACCTCGATAATGACATATGATCTATTGTCGTGATATAACTAAATCCGCGTTAAGTGATCATTCCAAATTTTTTTCAAGTCTATTGCACAGACTCTCATTATAGCGTTTAGCATTAGAGCTTTTGCTTCTCAATACCCATTCTTTTCGAGTTCGTAATCGCTACTACCTTCCGTTCCTAATATTATACTGGTTATACTTTTGCTCGTTAGCATTCTATAACCTTTTAATAACCACGTCAACCTTAGTATTACGAATGTGTTCCCATTCTGAATACCACCATAACTTTACTACTCCTTTTTCAGCTGTT